>NW_015643167.1:282468-283078 GCF_001515625.1 Sinocyclocheilus rhinocerous | reverse complement strand
TGAATTAATCTCTTCCCAAATCGTCCCTCCCTAACATTTTCGTCCCGTTTTTATTCGTTGACGAAAATGTCAATATATTTTCGTCATAGTTTTTGTCATTCAAAAAGAGTTTTAGTTCGTTATCGTCTCGTTGTCGTCAGTGAAAAAAATGTCGTTGACGAACATTATGACGAAAATTATTCGTCAACGAAATTAACACTGCATTAAAGGCTACTGAAAATTCAGCTTTGCCATTACAGAAAAAAATAAATTTTTAAAATATATTAAAACAAAACCAGTTATTTGAAATTGTAACAATACATAAAGTATGTATGTATGTATTCATTCATTCATTCATTATATAATATAAATTAAGTTTTATTTATTCCCTCCCAAGGGATCATCACCTCTGGGGGGTCACAGAAAGTTTGAAAACCGCTGACTTTAACTGTATAAATTGCATTGGCTATAAATCATTTGAGATTTAGGGGCACATGGTGGGTGTATAATTTTGTCATAAAATTAATTTCTGGTTTTGCTGAGTGTGCTTTTCAGCAAGATGAATTAGAGGAAAAATAGTGTGCAGGCAACTAATGTCTATTATGAGTTAGTGAGCCAAACGTGAAATGAA
>NW_015643167.1:276714-282256 GCF_001515625.1 Sinocyclocheilus rhinocerous | reverse complement strand
CCAAGGCTTCTCTTGAAAGCTAGTTTAGATATAACCAGTCTGACACCCATAAATGGTTAAGTGCTTGTAAAGAATCAACTTCTCAGAGCTTGCCAAGTCTTAGTGATTGTTTATGAGTGCTACATGTGTAATGCATGCATTTAAGTGCCCGGTCTATGATAAAAATGCAATACCCTTGATGCAACTTGGCTCTTTAAATGCTTGTTTCCTCTACTTTCTCATGGTTCCTAACAGGAGCGCAGATGTTCATTTAGGCTTTGGCTTATAACTTCTATGCAAAACCCAATACATCTGCTAATGTTCCTGCTCCGTTCCGGGGGTCCATAATTACTCCAGAAGCGAGTTGTGTCTTGGAACAAAGAGCATCAACAATGCATCATATGTTTGTCTTCTTTCTCTTGGTGAATGTGAAACCATGCACAGCCTCCATCATTTTCGATGCTGGAAACGCTCCTGGGATGTTCTGTTTCGTTGCAGATAATGAATGTGCTTCAATGACTGGTGTTTCCAAGAAGATTTAAATCCCATCTCAATCATGTTTTTGCTCTTTTTTCCTTTGCTGGTGAGGATGTTGTGTGTATTAGTCATAGTTCAGGATATAGTATCATTCACAGCATAGCATTGCTCTTCCGTTTGAATTTGCACATTACAGCGTGTATGTTTTGGTACTGGAGAAATTGTGCATTAAGAATCTGACTTGATTTGAATTTCAGCAGATCAGTGGCATCCGTTGCAGAAAACTATGGCAGATTGACCAGCTGAAGCACTGCTGAACTCAAGTGCGCATAATATCGAAGGCAGGTGATGTGTGTCAGGTGGGCTCCTCTCTCTTATTCAAAATGGGCTCTTGTATTGCATGCCACTTAGGGAGAGTGAGATGAAAGAGCTTGTGGTGGTTTGCTGTCAAAGACAGAAGCAACAGTACTTTTGGCAAACACGCACTGCTTGCTGGACACGGCAATGAAAAGAAAACAGCCTGAGGATGAGCCTACTAAAAATATCACCTTAGAAACTTAACTAGGAAAAAAATAAGGGCTATACAGAAAAACATATGGAATACTGCTGCAAAAAAGCTTTAGATTAATATGAGGATTATTCACATCTCTCACACTTTGTTTAAACAATATACAATGTCAGATAAAGGAAAAAAAAAACAGAGCTAGAAAAAGCAGGGTTGGAAAATGCATTTAAACTGATGCTTTTATGTAACCCACCTACTAATGTCAATCCAGTATATGGACATTTTTATCATAGAGACCTGTGGTAGTAAAACTGTAAAAGAACACTTGAAGAGTTTAGTTCCAAAACGCTATAAATCAATTTTGATTAATTTGAGTAAAAATGTGTTTTCTTTACCAAGAAAGTGGCAAGATGAAAACCACTATTTTCTGTTTCAAACTTTCACGTAGCATCTTTAGGTTATAATAACATTAAAAATTCAAATCCAGATTTTGATTTTCAAAGATTTATTATAAAATGTTATTCTTTTTTCCCCAAAACGCAATAAATCCATTGAATCAATATAAAAGTTATGTTTTATATTGAAACTGTTGAAAATACACAACATAGTAAGTTGATCCACATATGACAGCCTCTGAACTTGGTCAATACTAATCTTATATGCAGGCACTGGACTAAAAATACATTCAATCAGTCATCGCTCCCAAAAAGAATTCAATGGGTCATCTTGTTAATGCTATAAATTAATTACAACAATAAAAGAAAATTTCATCATGAACAACATCACATTAAACCACAGAAATTCCAAAATGACATTTCCCTTACATTCAACTTCCAAAAGTGCATTCATCTTTGCCATGTTACATTCATTTGGTTGACTGGTGCTATACGCTGTATTAACAAAAGCATTAATGGCATTAATAAAAACACTTACACTGATAAGCTACGCAATATCGCGTTCATAATCGAATGCGACTCATCTGCGATTATGAACGCGATATAGCAGTGATCTATGGCTCTGTGTATTAAATGTCGCTCCATCTGAAAGCACGTGATGGAGATTTACTATTCACAGAACCGGCTTTACTGACGAGATGCGCATGACAATCACATGCGATTTAGCCCTAAGTTTGTTTGATCACAAAGTACAAAATTGAACTGGCGTTTGTCGCGGTTTAGAAAAAAGGGAGAAAACATGACAGAATAACTCGGCGGATATCGCATTTTGCGTAAAATTTAAAATGGGCTTTTCAATACCTACCAGATACAATACTGATTTTGGCGGAATCTCAATTTTTTTTTTTAAATGGCGTTTATCACGTTTTGGAACCAAACTCTTCACTTGATGGATACAATACAAAATCAGGTTTATTATAATTAATTAAAACTAAAACTAAATGCATAAAAATGAATGCTAACTGAAATTATTATTAGTAAACTATAGCAGTTTCTCTGATTTCTTTCATGTCCCTTTTTGTATTAAAACTGTTACAATAATTTTTAATTAAATAATTATTTAAATTGTTTTAATTTATTTATTTATTTTTTTTAGAATGGCTATTGTCATTTTCACCACAATATTTTTTTTTCTTCTTTTTAGTGTACCTGTTTACCAATGGGACAACAGTGGGATTTAGAAACATGCTTTGAAGAAAACAAGGAAAAATCAAGGTATTTTTTTTTTACACCATTCCCAATTAAGCTATTTTTGTACAAAAAGTGTAAACAAAAGGTTTGGACATATTTGCAATATGAAGGTTTTATTCATTTTTCCCCTCCAAGCGTATTAAATAATGCATCATTTGAGATGTGACAGAAATTGTAGTTGAAAGTTTTTGTTTTTGTTAGTTTTTTTCCCAGAAAAAAAACAATAATATATATATATATATATATATACTGTATATATACGATTTCTCTTTTGACACGTGTATGGACTGTCGGACATTGTTAGTTAACAAATCAAATATATTAGTGTTAAAATGTGTTTTAAGGGTGCTTTCTAAATGTCCCACAGGGCTAAAAGTGCCCGTAATTGAACAAACACCCAGGTGACTGATCTTAAAAGGAATACAGTGTGAAATAACCAGAAGAAAAGGGAAGCTGTGAAAGCATGTTGACCTAATCTAGTTAACTCTGCGGACAGAGGCTAGACACAGTGCTGCACGGTACAGCACCCAATTCAGTCTGTCATTTAAGACATCCGGAGACCACCATCATCCTTTCCTTTTCATCATGCTCATGCACATTCTCATGGCCTCACTGTCCAGTTCCTAGTTATCTAGACTGCTTTCATACTTCCCATAGTGAAGCCCAGCGTTTATCTTCAAATACAAGCCAGTCTGCATCATAGAGAGTGTGAAATGAAAAGAAGAATCAGCAATGCATATAATCAAAATACAGACATTGGTCTCCACGTCTCTTTGGACCTATTTGATTAAAGAGCATTCTGTAGGGGAAGTACAAAGGCATCCATCCTGTTCCACGACTTGTCTAAAGTGTTCATGTTTAAAGTGTTCACTTTGTAATTGCGGTCTGCAGTGTTGCGGATACACTGCTGCACAACAGATAGTTTCCAAACAAAGCAGCTTGCAATGTATTTCAAATTCAACCTTGTCCATATGTTTACAAAGACAAAATCAAGGGAGGCTTTAGAATGAACAGATTGCTGTACATCTGCATTTTTATCATATGAATCATATGAAACATGTCCTTTTGCCTCTATGCTTCTTTATGCTTTCAGTATTAGGAGAAATTTACAATTTCTTACTTAAAGGGATAGTTCAGCAAAATATATTTAGAAAAATGTTAGTAACCAACAGTTGATGGTAGCCATTGACTTACAGTGGGTACGGAAAGTATTCAGACCCCCTTACATTTTTCACTCTTTGTTATATTGCAGCCATTTGCTAAAAAAAAATACTCAGAGAGAGCGGCAAAAAATTAAACGCTACATAAAAAAAAAAAAAAAAATCACTTCCAAGTTCATACACACATTCTCGCGCACTAACAAGTGCATAAATGATTCACAGAAAGAAATCAATGTCTCTCAATCTAAAGCACAGTTCATAAATGTATCTGAAAAGCAGCAAATCTCTCAAAAGTGCAAACAGTTCGAAAAACAACAGTGTTCAGAACGAATCTCACGGCTCCAGCTACTCTCTCCCGTGCTCTCAGCCAGTCTCTCACACCATTCTCTGTTCAATGACGCAATCAGCCGAACTTCTGCAACAACTCCGTCTCCAGTCTCACACGATAGCGTTAGTGTTCACTTAACTTACATAAACTCAAATTAACCGCAGTTTTCCGCTGCAAAACTGTCGATCTCTCACACAGAGATCATGGCGCGTCTCTCTCGTAAAAACAAACTGCTCTCTCTTCTTCTTCTTCTTCCCAGACGTCTTTGCATCTCCCGCGCGAACATACTGAAAACGGGGCGACCTGTCAAAATAAAAGTCCCTTGAAAAATACCTCCGTTACATGTAGTATTATATATTGCAATCCAGGCTCATTGGAAATACACGTGTTTGCCTATATTTCTGCAAAAATGTTCCTTTACATGCATTTATCTGTAGTTTCCAGGTGAAATGAGCACTAGAAGCAGTAAAACACCAACAACGTTTTCACACAATTACACAATTTATGATAACAAAGGCAAATTATCCATGAATAAAGACTTATTTTTTTGTGTGGTTCCTTGCACAACACTATGTTATGCACTTGAAACATGTTCACCACAGTGCATCATTTGTAAACTAATAAATTTTTATGTTTGCATAACATAACCAGCTCCATATGTATGGCTTTTCTGATATAGTAAACTTGCTTGGTAGCACACCTAAAACAGCATTGCATATGGGATACATAGCGCTCAGGTTTTTAGTCTTGTGAAACATGAGTCACAACACTGCACAAAAGAGCTCAAAGCCTTGTATAAGCAAGCTAAAATGGCATGTTCAGCGAATGTATTTTTATATCACATTTGCTTTTGTTAACACTATTGGTTAGGTGTAGTGTAGGTGGTACATAATTCAGGTTTTGCAGTCATGTATTTCCAATGAGCCTGGATTGATATAATGACAGTATTACAGTATTTGATGATGAGTGAACCGACATCTTTTAAAAAAAAATTATGAGGTTTGCAAAAACCACTGTGAAAGAATCCTACATGAATGCTTAAAGAATGGGTTGCTATGACAACCTGCGGTTCTCAAAATGGAAGTCAAATCTGAACTTCATATTCTATTCATTTTCCTCAGTTAAGAAATTGAACTGTGAATCAGGCTTGCTGTGTAATATCAAGGATGAAGAATGAAAGAGAAATTGCAGTGAATGGATGAACATTTCTTGCCTTTTCAAACTTTAGTCAAGGATTCAGTGCGTTTCTCTTTTTGATTGAGTGGATGAAACTACGATAGGAATTTCATCAACAAATCAGGATATTTTAATTTAAAAGGAATTATAAGAAAAGTTATGTAAGTCCCATTCCATCTGTGTTGAGCTTAAGAATCAAGTGGGGAGCGAAGTCAAAGACATTCAGCATTCAGATCAATGAGAACAAGGCTCAAACGTGTATATATATATA
>NW_015643167.1:268659-276511 GCF_001515625.1 Sinocyclocheilus rhinocerous | reverse complement strand
ATATATATAAAGTAAGTCACATTAGATAAAATCATACATTTAGCTGACACTTCATCTTTATCCATCTTATCTATGTTGATATATATATATATCAACATAAATAAGATGGATAAAGATGAAGTGTCAGCTAAATGTATGCATGAATGTAACTCTAGTGGCCCATAATTCTATACACTACATGAAGATTTATCCAATCCAAGTAAACACAGACATTAAATCTGAAGCTATAGTCTCAAATGCACATGACATGCTGACAAATGGCATCATATTCAGTCTTTTTATGACTATCATGACTATCACTACATTATTTCTTGTTATCCAGTAAAATAAATACCCTAGCATACAGCAATTTAAATATTATACAGTACTTCTGGAATTATTGTATTATATTATATAACAAGACTTTAATTTTACATAAAATATTAAGGCATGCTATATAATAAGAAGTACTGTATGATATGAATAATCAATAATTATGCATAATAACTCTGGATTCAGTTTATTCCATAAAGGTTTTAAATGGTAACTTCTAAGGTTGTTAATCTCTTTGAATGGTTTCTAAAAAGGATTGGATCAAATGAGTTTATGTGTGAATCGGAATACACTGGTTGCACTGTACATTTCTGCAAAACAAGCAAACAAACAACAAAAAAAGATCAGTTCATAAGATTGATTTTTCTGTGAATCGGACTACACTGTTTTTGTGTGCATCTTGCAAGGACTCCTCAACAAAAAGATGCATTTTCTTGCAATAATTTTTTGACACACAGCCTTTTTCTCCTCATCACATCCAAAAGGATGGGAAACTCAAATGTGACTTATAGTGAGACTATAGATTTAGTACTGCAGGAAACACCAGCATAGAGTAAAAGATCAATCTTAAGATCAATAGAAAAAAATGTGTAGAGTGCCATTTAAATGTTCAGTGGTCAAAAACTAAATTTAATCAATGTCTAAGAAACCATCTTTATGTTCTGTGACTTTCTTCTTGTGGATTATTTTCGGGAGGCTGCTTTTATAGTTTTGAATGTAACAAAATGATTTTTTTCCCTTCTGTTTTTAGTTACATTGCAGCTTCTGTTCATTCACACTTTGCTGCCCATGCAACAAGAGCCTGTCATCACTGATGTGAGCATCAGCTCGGTCCTGCTTCCTGGAGGAAGACTATCAACTTGGTTAAATCTCAGGCTTTTTTTTTTCCCCCTTGAAAGGTCATTCTGGTTTCTCTCAGCAGGAATTTTGACTAATATGCTTGAAAATGTATGCATACCCATGACAGATACTCTATACATCTCTGTTCTCTGTTCAGACATTATCTGTTCGCATTTGTTTGACTGTATGTATGTGAATTCATGCTATTTGTGTCATCACTGATACACTCCCTGAAGCCATGTTGGATAAAAATCATTGATGCGCTCGGAAATAGCCAGACGTGACCATTCAACAGTAGATGCTTGTCACCTGCTCGGTCATATTGTACACATAAGATCATGCTCAGTCGTTTTATTAAGGACATAAAGTCAATATTTCCAACCACTGAAACATATGTTTTCAGCTTATGTAGTATATTCAGTTGACTTGTATTGCTTCTCCATGCAGCATTACACACCAAGTCAGGCACAACAAAAGCTATGAATATCCACAATACAGCATAATATTAGGGTTCTGGAAATAAATAATTCATTAATTTTGTCCCTAGGGAAACTAGAGGTTTTTAATAATAACTGGGCCGCCCACTCCCATGAAGCATTGTGAATGAAGTTGTCTTCCTACACACCAAATACTTATAACAAAGCTGTTTTTCTATGTGTGTGGTAGAGCTTATCATAAGCTAAAATATCAGTGCCCATCTCTTTTGGAAATAACTTTTACATTTTAATAATTTCAATGGATCTTGAACTGAATTATTCAGATGATTCTTAATCCAATATCTACCCATAACCGCACCTAACATACATCAGAGCGTATAAAAATAAATAAATTTAAAAACCTCCACCAATAACCGGAATCCTCTGCTCTCATGGGGAGATAGAAATATATCAATACTCCCCTATTTATTAAAAGCAATGGCGCTGGCTTGAATCTGGGCCTTAAATGGACCACATCAATTTGCCTCCCCCATTTTCATTGCCTCCATTAGATGAATGAGCCCAAGCGAGAGCTGCTGCTGCATAAAGCACAACAGAGCGACAGAAGAGGGTTTGTACTGCATGGCGCGGGGCCGTTGTGAGGCTAGCGAGGCCCGGTGCTGTGACAGTGCTTGAGTAATGACTTTCACTGTGGTTGTCAGCGCTAGATTTATGTGGCCTACGCAGCAAGTCCACTCAAAGTATCTTAAAGCAAGTGTTCTTTGAGCAGTGCTCTCATGCTGCAATACGCCTGACCTCTGCTCCTTTTTATCCCTGTCCCTTCTAGTGGAAATTGGCCTTTATGACAGGTTTGCGCACGAGGGCGTGCTTTCGCATCTCCAGATGATTCCAAGTGCAGTCGTGTGCTTTTGAAATGCACCAATTGACAATCAAAACAAGCGGCGCTGCGGTGAAAGTGGAATCAGTTTGACACGAGGAGAAGTGGTACCTTTCGCAAAACATGCCGAATTGTTTTAAGGATGTCAGATATCAGGGTTTGAGCTCGTAGATAAAGGATAGCTGAGGAGGAGTATTTTGAGGCGAGTTGTTTCATCGGTTTGGTGTTTTCTGTTTCATAGTCTCTTGCGGACGCTTGTGCTTACTTCTTCTGCCAAGCCGCTAATTAACTCGGAGTGATCTCATTTCCACTCGTCAATCTAGAACGACGTGGCCGACCTTGCAATGTGATAGATTCATAAATGTTTTCACAGAGCAATTATCAAGAGCAGAGGGAACTGATGGGGAACAGTGGAGTTTCACATACAAGCATTTGGCAGAGCAGAGTGAACTGAGATGCGGTTTTCACAATATAATAATTCCCAAGCTGAGGTATTACAAAGAGAAGAGCTGCACAGAGCCAAGTACTGCACAACAAGTGGCTATTATTTATTTATTTTTACAGTTTAATATAGATTTAATATAGATAGTTTCAGGCAATTAGTTCTGGTACTATGAAAAGGTTCCTGCGGTGCGAAAGGCCCTCATGAGACAGAACACATGCTCTGAGAGTGTGGATGTTCTTTACATGCTTTGCAATAGAATGTTTTTCTTTAGATAATATTAAAAATATATCAATCAAATAAACCTTTTTAGGCCTGGAGTTAAACATAAAATAAATCTTAGTGCTTGGATTAAGGGCAGTGGTTAGCCGTCTAACTGCTATTGGCAGTTTGCAAATTTCAAGTTCTTGTGCTGCAATGTGACAAGAGATGCATTCCTTGTGCTCCACGGGAAGCGCTTGATCGGAAGTACTGTCCATTTAACACAAAACTGTACTCATGTGTTTTTCAAATAGAAAAGTTAAAGGAAATATTTTTTTAGGTTTTATAGTGTTGGATGGTCACAGCTTGTGGGAATGGCCACAGTCAGTGTTATATTTTTTTTATTTCTTTTCTTTTAACAGTGTTTGAATGATACTTTGCAAAAGGCTAAAAAAGGACGAATGTCCAGATTGTATTTCATATTTCACCACAAAATAATATGAAATAAAACATCCATTTCTTTCTTTCTTTCTCTCTCTCTCTCTCTCTCTCTCTTACTTACCAGATAAATTAATTGTCCTCTGGACACAATGACTGTGTTTATTAAAAAAAAAAAAAAAGAGAGAAAAGGACGGTTGTTAAACTTTATTTTAGGACAAGCAAAATTGGCTATATATATTAGCAGAAGATACAAGATCCTTTATGACTCAAATTGTGTAGTTGAATTGGTTTTTAAAGGGCTCATAAAAGCAAGAATAAGGCATGACTTTACTTTTTATCTATCTATGAAGAAGGTGGAAAATTTTGAGGAAATTTGGAGTGTAGAAAAATTGTTGTGTTGGGTTGATAATGATGTGTTGTCTTTTTCTGAAGGATAATGTAATGAGGTGTTTTGTAATGTTTTTTTTTAGAGTTTTGTATTTAATAAAGGTTTTATAAAATTCAAAAATTATCTTTCTTTCTTTCTTTCTTTCTTTCTTTCTTTCTTTTGTGGTCGTTCAGAAACAGTATTTCATATATTAATTGGATGTTCAAGGTTATTAGGGTGTGTTAAGAGACTTCAGCAATAATCTTGGTTTTATTTTTACAAATAGTTTCTTTATTTTTGGACCAAAATATAGCGCCTCAAACAAGAGTAAAATTGTTTTGATTAATTTTTTTATTTGGTAAGGCAAAAATGGCAATTTGGCTGACAAGAAAGAGCAAAATGCTGCTTAACAGTGATACCGATCCTTTGAACATGTTCAGAGCTCTGGTAAAAAAAGTAGGCTGGTTATGGAATATAAGTATTATGAATTGGTGAATGATACTGAATCTTTCTTTTTTTTATGGGGTGTTGGAAATATTTTGTGTCAACCCACTGAAGAGGGAGGTTGTGATTATATTGTTATAAAAGAAGCTGTTTTTATTAGTTTTAAATAATTTTATTTATAAGAATATGTATTTATGAAGTAATGGAGTGTGTTTAATGGTGTATGTTTTTTGTGTTAATGGATTGTAATTAAAGAGATGTTGAAAGGTCTTTCTTTCTTTCTTTCTTTCTTTCTTACTTACTTACCAGAGAAATTAATTGTCCTCTGGACAATGCTTCTACATTAATTAATCAATGAATTAATTAATTTTAAAAGCTACAATCATAAATATAATGATTTATTGTTTAAATTGTAACGTAAATATAAAGGTATACATATACACATATTTATTATATAATGTGCTTAACTGTCTTGAAAATAATGTCACAATGCAAAAAAGGCTTCATTATCTTTATGCAAAATAAGATGATATTATGATATTATTGATATTTTAATATAATTATTTAAGATGTATCACTTGTTGAACTGTAAGCTTAATGAATAAATGTATTTTTTTATATAAATGTATTTTTTTTAAAAAGCAGAATTATTTATCATATTTTAAAATGATTATATAAACGTAACATTTTTTTTATTATGATTTATTTATTTGTGTATTTATTTATGTTTTATTATTTTTTTATTGTTTTATTTTTGTCTGAAATATAACCCAGACCTGATATGAAATAATCAGATTATTGTGCTATTTCCGGTGCAGTTTGTATTGTTTATACTTTTCATGTATCTTATTACATGTCAGATTTACCAAGGTACCCTTGTTTTGACATACTGTAAATCCTTCCCTTGTGTATGTAGCTGACACAGAAAGACTTTGCAAGTGCAGGGAGCTTCATATTTCACCTTTTAGACAGATAATCCAAAATAACCTTTCATACGAGAGGCTTCTCTTATCCCTTTTAATCTGATCCTAGATCAGCTATATGCTTACACTCTCCAAGGAGAAACTCTGGATGCCACCATTCATCGTTTCTCTGGTACATTTATAATCATTTGATATAACAATATAAAAAGCCTCAAAGGAACACCTCTCCCTGTCGCACAAGAAAAAACACAGTATTGAAATAATTGATTTTACCGTGATACTGCCACTGAAGTTGCTCAAGATGCAGAGGAACTGTCTACAACGTGTTCTACTTGTTAGTGAGTCACAATAAACCAGAATTAGAAAAAAAAATCACAAGCTGATGTTGATTGATCTTAATTGTGCCTAACAATGCATTAGAGCATGTAGCAAGGATCAAAATTGTTAAGGGACATTATTCACAAGCAGGATCAGAAACTCATGTAATCTGTGCAGAAAAGTTTTATTAACTAAACGCTCACACACATAACTAATCTAAACAAACAAACATACAATCACGCATACATGGGGAAAACTAAACAAAAAATGAGACTTGATGGATGAAACCATCAGGAAAACCAGAGAATGAAGGCTATGAAATCACGTTCTTCCGGGTTTGAAGAGTGATGAATTCCAAAGATGTTCTGACTCGATGGTGATTGGGAGTTTCTTCCCAATGGAAAGTGAAAAAGAGCTAAATGAGACATCAGCTGAGATCCTAGGATCTTTAGTGAATGAAAGTCAAGGCCGAGGCCTGGCACGAACTTAGGGTGTCCTTCGACCTGGGTGGAACTGTGCGTGAGCCCTTTAAAGTCTGAGAAGATTCACGCCTCTCAGGATGGGCTTGTCCAATGAGAAGGCTGAATTTCCAAGCGGGAGGTTGGAAATACTGGGGGGGGTTATGACCCTTTGTCTGAGAGCATGGTAATTTGCATAGGGAACTGGATTGGATGTTGATATGCAAACTATTAAAGATTCTTAGAACACTATTAAGTTGCATAGGTATCCACATATAATATCAACGCTCATTTAGATCGGTGGGGTTATATTAACTAGTGATCTATCATAACACACACACACAAAACAGTATACAATTCAAAAGACAATATACAAGAACAGTAATGGTATACACACATTTTTATGGGCATTATGTTTTTCCTATGGTTGAAAGATGGTGAGAGGGAGAACTCTCAACATGCCATGAGGTCGTAAAGTTTATCTGGTCTGGCTGAGGTGTCCTGGTTGCCATGGTGACCAGCGGCCTGGGGTCGTTCCCAGACATGCTGGCACCCAGTATGTTTATTGGGTGAGGGGTCTGTGATTATGAACAAATGTGTGTCTGATTGGTCCAAATGCTACAGTCTTGTAAAGCTGCGTGTTTGTGACAAACAAATCCATTGTTAAGACTTTTTAAGTCCCACATAAAATAATTAAAATTACAACATTTGTGAAGGATTTGATTTACTGCGAGTAGCGCCCCCCTTCCTGCAGTTTGCTTCAAGGACAAAAAATGCAGTTTAGAATCAATTTAGAATCACTTTATCTTATTTTTACCGCCTACCATGTGAAATGGCCTTAATACGGTAATGAATGCTGATAGATTATCTGATTCAGAGAGAACATGTACTTTAAAATATTTTTAACTGCTACATTATTTAGAGAAATAAGACTGAATAAAATCCCCAGCTTTAATTATAGTAAAGTGCTAGATTTATGCATCACACTTTTTTGCCAGTTCTGTCTCAAACCAAACAAATCATAATGCTATCGGAAAAGCAGATCAAATTCAAATGTCCCTGTCCCATTAACCCTAAAATGCAAACAAAGATATCCACTATTTCTGCTTTTATTTTTGTCTCATAAATGGGTCTTTTCGGGAAAGTCACAATTAAGTAGTCTTAGATCATGTGAAAAGTAATTGTTTTCTAAGTCAGTGTGCTAATTTCAGGTAGAATTGACTACAACACACATGTGAATTACTATCAAGTGTGATTGAAATGTACAGATTAAATGTGACCCTGGACAACAAAACCAGTCATAAGTGTCAATTCATTTTTTTTTAATTGAGAATAATAAATGCTGAATAAATAAGCATTCCATTGATGTATGGTTTGATAGGATATTTGACTATTTGAAAATCTGGAATCTGAGGGTGCAAAAAAATCTAAATACTGAGAAAATCGTCTTTAAAGTTGTCCAAATTAAGTTCATAGCAATGCATATTACTAATCAAAAATTACGTTTTGATATATTTACGGTAGGAAATTTACTAAATATATTCATAGAACATGATCTTTACTTGATATCCTAATGATTTTTGACATAAAAGAAAAATCGATAATTTTGACCCATACAATGTTTTTTTGGCTATTGCTACAAATATACCCAAGCGACTTAAGACTGGTTTTGTGGTCCAGGGTCACAAATAGCTTATTGTTCTTTTTTAAAGCGACTCAGTGTACTAGCTGCATGTTTTAAGTTTCAGTTTTAGTTATTTTAAAGGGTTAGTTCACCCAAAAATGAAAATTA
>NW_015643167.1:264681-268605 GCF_001515625.1 Sinocyclocheilus rhinocerous | reverse complement strand
CGGGTGTTGCATTGCTTCTGTCCAAAAGACGTGAAATAAAAAGCACCCTTCCATAAAAAAAAGTGTCCCACACGGCTCCGGGGGGTGAACAAAGAAAAATATCCATTTTCTTTTGTAAGAAAAATATCCATATTCAAAACGTAATAATCACTTGAATCTAGCTTGCGCTCACTGTTGTAAAACGGAAGCAGTTCCGGGGGAATTACGTATGAGGTCAGATTTGCGCATGCGCCGCTCAGAAGTAACGCACGCGGAGAGATCGAAATACAGAAGGCCTTTGTTCACCCCCCAGAGCCGTGTGAGACACTTTTTTTTATGGAAGGCTGCTTTTTATTTCACGTATTTTGGACTGAAGCAAAAATATGAATGAATGAATCAGTTGAATGAATGAGTCATTGACTCACTCATATACACCTAGGATGCATCGGGGGTGAGTAAAAGTGGTCACTAATTAGAAGTACAAAACGAGGATTTGTAAAGAAGAATGTCAGAGGATTTCGATATAAGCCAAGAGGAGACTGGTTTTCCTTTGCTAAAGTAAGGAAACTTTGCTTCCTTTGCCCCTAAACGTTGGTTTTCACGAGACTCACCGGTGCATGCGCAACGCTGACCTCATACATCATGCTCCCGGAACTGCTTGCGTTTTACAACAGTGAGCGCAAGCTAGATTCAAGTGATCATTACGTTTTGAATATGGATATTTTTCTTACAAAAACGCATCGATTCGTTACAGAAGGCCTTTGTTCACCCCCCAGAGCCGTGTGAGACACTTTTTTTTATGGAAGGCTGCTTTTTATTTCACGTATTTTGGACTGAAGCAAAAATATGAATGAATGAATCAGTTGAATGAATGAGTCATTGACTCACTCATATACACCTAGGATGCATCGGGGGTGAGTAAAACGCAGCCTAATTTTCATTTTTGGGTGAACTAACCCTTTAATATAAACTTATTTTACTTCAGTTAGTTGCCAAGGCAACATTTCTGTTTTTTTTTTTTAAGTTTAAGTTTTTCCATCTAATGTTTCCATCTATTTTTTTTAATTTCAGCTTTATTTTTGTGATAAAGTTAATTTTTGTGTCAAATTCCTTGTGTGTGTAAACATACTTGGTAATAAAGCTCTTCTGATTCTGATTCTGATTTGAAATAATGAAAATGATTTTTCACACTTTTATTTCCAGTTAACATTAACAACATTGTGACAACTTGACATATCTTAAGTGTATTCTCTTGAAAAGCTGAAACTACACTTTGTTTCTATTTTCTCTGCCATGGGTTAAGAGCCATTATATTCTCCTCATTGTCTTTGTGTCCGTAACTCTAAAATAGTCTCTTTGTTGATGGATAAGAACCATCAGATATTGAAAAGTCTCATCATTTACTTAGCAAGTAGTTGCACAATTCTGTATTAAAGTTTTGGTAAAAAGTTTCACTTCATTTCTTATTTCAAAGAGAATAAACACTGTATTCTCTGTAATCTGTTATGTGTTATCTGCCATCCGTAGCAGCACGGCCTTTTATGTTTTATTCATTACAGCTTGAATAATAATGATTCTGATTGAAATGTAATTCGCAAAACAATTTACAACAAGAGTCTTTTCATTTTCCTCTGTTTTTGCACCATACCCATTATCCGTTTGGTTACATACATTTATGGAAACGCACCCTCAGTCATTTCCTCGTTGAAGTGATTGATTTGTTTGTCATGGATTGACAGTTTTCTTGTGCATTATTGAACAAAGCTCCGCAACTGCAATTAACACAATTTCAGCGGCAGTCGAAGTGGTAGTTAAGGCAGCGTGCTTGTGCAATGACCCTTTTTTTCAAATTGTCATTTTTTGGGAAACGGGAACACACCCCTAAGTAAAACTGTCAAAACATAGAAGGTCTTTTTGGTCGATCTAATATGCATCCATTCAAACTGCTGCATGCTTTAGGGATACTGATGTGAGAGATTTCACCTCATATTCCCACCATGATTCAACCCTTCAGTTTACAATAGCAACTCAGGCTCATTGGAAATGTGTGACTTTGCCTACATTTCTGCAAAAAACTGAATTATGTTGCTCTGGGTACATTTTACAGCACTTTTCAGATGACACGTCCATAAGAGGTGCTATTAGTGACCTTTCTTTCTTTCTTTCTTTTTTATTGCAGATGCAGTTTTATTAAAAAGTACAGTGCCATGGAGAAAAAAAACAAAAAAAAACGTCTGTGGATAAAAAAATGAATGCAAGATGATATTGCATTGCTTGTAGCACATTTCTAAGCTAAATGTCCAGCCTCGGGTGTTAAAGAGAATGTCTAATTTTCTCTGAAACAGTTAAAAGTGATTGTTGCAATTGTGAGTTTTTTTTTTTTTTTGTACATATTACGGCAGTTCAGAAATTAGGAAATGAGTGAGTTCTGCTAAACGGCTAATGGTCATTTCACACCACCTACACCTAACGGATAGTGTTAAAAAATGTAAACGTGAGATAAAACACATTTGCTGTAGCACCTATTTTAGCTTACTAGTCTTTGGGCTTTACCAGGTGTGTTACAGAGCAAGTTTGCCTCATATGATCAGACATACATATGGAGATTATGTGATGCAAACATAACAAAAGCAAACATGAGACATATTTGCTGAAGCAACCATGCCATTTTAGCTTGCTTATACAAGGCTTTGAGCTCTTGTGTGGAGTGTTGTGACTTGTGAGTGCTCCATAGTGCAAGTGCAATGCTGTACCAGGTGTGCGACCGAGCAAGTTTACTATATCAGAAAAGCCATACATATGGTGCTGTTTATGAGATGCAAAAGTCAAAATGTATTAGTATACAAATTATACACTATAGTGAAAGTGTTCTGTGGGCACAACATAGCATTCTGCAAGGAACTGCACAAAAATAAGTGTTTATTAATCAGTAAGCTGCCCATAATCATAATTTCTGTGAAAAGGAACAAAACTTCATGTTTTACAGCCTGTGGTGTTCATTTCACCTGGAAACTGCTTTGAAATGTATGTATAGGTACAATTTTGCAGTTTTGCAGAAATGTAGGCATGCAGACTCACGCATTTCCAACGAGCCTGAGTTGCACAATGCAGTGTAGGTCAAGCAAGGATAAAGCAAAATAGCTCCCAAGAAACGTTGGTGCGTTGTGTCCACCCAGTTCTTCTTCCCCCATCTAAGTTGTGTGTCCTTTCCCCACAAAAGTCTAGGTTGTATGTCCTGAGGCACCAAGACTTTGACAGGAAGGATCTGTCTGGCATGTCTGCAGTAATTAGCGCTGACTTCTTCAGAAGAGAGTCGAGCGGTGCTGGGGCGTCTCTCTTATGTGCAAACGTCTAGGCAGATACTGACCAAGCTTTTGGGAGGCTGCAACTGGACTGACCTTGCATGGAGCAATTTGCTAAGCAGGATTTGTCATGCAATGTTCCCTGACAGTTTGTCAAAGGATTATAGAGTAAACAGCGAGATGCATGCATTGTCTTCACTCTGTGGGTTTGATGTCTTATTCCAGGGATTTATTCGAGTTCCTTTGAAGTCCAACGCACTGGTTAAATACTACTGATATTGAGAACTATGGTTGGTCAGTTTAAGTCTCAGCTTTGTGACTTTCAATTATATTAGTGTTGGGAGGATATGAGGTAATTTTAGAGTTGAGAAAACATGGCCGAGTTCCAGAGTCAATTAATAAAACATTATTTTGGCAGATATGAATTGCAACATTGTGTACCTAATTTGTTGTGATGAAAAAGCTTTATTTTATTTTATTTTTATTATTTTGTTTTAAATCAATGTTGGAATACATCCCTTTTTAAAACGAGAAGCATTAGATATGCTAGACATTAAGCTTATATTTTAAATTGAATCAAAATTGACAAAATGTTATAAACATTTTAATTCACCAAAATGCAGCTGTGTCCCACGTTTTTTTT
>NW_015643167.1:249332-264652 GCF_001515625.1 Sinocyclocheilus rhinocerous | reverse complement strand
GGTGTAACATTTTCCACATCACATTCCTGCTTTAAAAAAGTACCTTTTTAAAAATCATACAGACCAGTTCTACAATGTAACAAGGCAAACGAGAAAATCTCATTCCGGTTTTTCCCATTCTTTACACAATTAGCTTTTATTAATTGCATTTTTTAAGCTCAACTGTTTAAGCCTGTTACTGAAGTAATTACAGTTACAATATGTTTTCTGTGATACATTGGCAATATATATTTGTCACTAACGATTCATTAACAAATTAATATATTATATTATATTATTACTTTCATTTATATATTTTAATTGTATTTTTAATGATTTTTTGCATTGTATTTAGACCCATGTGACCAATAAATGTAAACTTATTTATGATTTGAACTTTCTGAAGGGTAAGTACCTATTTTCTATATTCAAAAGGGAAGGGTGAGTGAACCAAATCATATTTTGTACTCTGTTTGTGGAAAGTGCCAATCATCCTGTGACAGATAAAATGTCATTTGGTTGGTTACTCTGTATTATATATATATATATATATATATATATATATATATGGCATATGTTCAAGTATCCATAAGCTCAGTCTCACAGAGAGTTAACTGTGGCATTTGACAAAAACCACAATTGTGGAATATGACATTAAGTATCGATCCACTCAGTGGTTTCTGATGTCAAGTACAAGATGGTCTTGAAACCCCAACTTCTAGCTGTCTTAGTAATCCCACTTACATCACAATGGGAGGACAAGGGCAGTTTGAATCATTATGCAACGAGTGTCAGATCAGGGCACCGTAGATGTAGAGGCCGGATGGGAATACTTAGTGACAAATCATGCTGACTCCAACATGCGGGAACAAGGGGCCAGATTCTGCCTCAGGAATAAATTTGACCCAAGTGTATGAACAAAGATATACTGAGAAATTTATTTTTACTTTTGCGGAGGCATAAGTCATGTTTGGATATAAGTATTCAAGTTTTCATTAATACTATGCATTTACGTAAATGGTTATGCAAGTGCACACATATATTAGCTATATACTTGTGTTACATATTTATATAGTGTTTTGAGTGAAACGTCCATGTGTTCAAGACCACATCAAAATTGCATGTAATATAAAGTTTTGTGTCTAACTCTTACCCATTTAAAAGCAAAGTGTGTAATTCCTGTATGAAATTTAAACATATTGCTTAATACGCATCAGTTAAATAAAGAAAATGTGAATAACTCACATCTCAGAAACAATATTGACCATTAATTGCTCCACAAAATAGTTCCAAACAAGCCATAAAAAAAACACCAAGTGAAACAAAGTAGTTGCTGATTCATGTATGAATCAGCGTTTTTGAGTAATCTGGCTGATTAAATGATTCAGTGACTCACTCATTAAAACAATAAATTGTTTCTTTACCGAATGAATCAAAGTTTATAAATGAATCGGAAGAGTATGATTCAATGAATCACTCATATAGACTGTTTCGCTTGTGAATGAATGAATCAGTTGAATGAATGATTCATTGACTCACTCATAAAGTTATTTGTCATCACCTACTGATGTAACCATAGTCTATAAAAAAAATCAGTATTCAGTAGCACTGTATATTGGTAATATATAATGGAATATGTACAAAAAAAAATAGTGTAGGATTTACTTTTAAAATATTTTCACTGAAAAATTACTAGTAAATTTCATAAATAATCACAATGGCAAATAATAATACAGTAAATATGTAATTTGCAGCTTTGAAAAAAAATATATTCCAATAGAATATTCCAATAACAACAATATGCAGTTGTATTGAATGCTAATATATACACAAATACTTATGAGAAATAATATAACAGCCTATAATAATATCCTCTTTCTTTCCACATGCAATTTCTATGCATAGAAAGACCTCTTGTTATGCTTGTTTTTTATTTCATATCATCTCATTCATTTTCATCCTTCAAGTCCCTGCTTAAAAATCCAGGTCACATTGTTTGGATTGCAACAACTTAAAGGTTTGGGTCTTTCATCTACTAAATCAGATCTTAAGCACGTCTTTGAAGAAATGTGTAGCTGGACCACAAGGCTATGTGGCCAAATTACATTGGCATCAAAACCTCCACACTTACGAGTGTGCAGTTTACTGCTCTTCCTCCTCGCGTGTGCTGTGAATACTGACAATGATAACGGACCTCAATATTTCATCAGGGAAAATATGGCTGGATGGCAAAAGAACACTAGACGAAGATCAAAAATTAAACTGTATTTTTTAAATGATATATGCATGGCTGATGCGCACAAAAATGGCCTGTGAAAAAGATTAGGCTTAAATAATACCACATGATTATTTAAACCGCAACAGCAATGCTCTGAGCCATGAAGAACTACAGTAGATCTGTCTAGACAGAGGATCTAGGATTGCAAAGTGATGCTAAAACACATCAAAAACACAAACAAAAGCAGCTATGCTGAGAAACATACGAAAATATGCAAACGCAGACACAAATACACAAGTAATCAAATCAGAGTTACCCTAAAATACCTGCAGATTTGTAGAGTTTATCTTGCAATTGTGTGTGTGTGTTTCTTGCCACAGAATAAAAATAAATAGCTAATTGTGCCTTTTTATCTCATAATTCAAACTTTTGTCTTGCAATTGCAATCTCTCAGTCCAGACTTTTCAACTGCAAGTTTATATCTCAAAATTCGGACTTTTACTCAAAATTGTAAGAAAAAAAGCTCAAACTGTGAGATAAATATAGTCACAATTACTTTTTTAATTACTATTTTGTAGTGGAAACTGTTGTTTTGAACAACTGTTGTTGTTTTGAAATAGTTTCTTTACAGAATGAATCAACGTTTATAAATGAATCGGAAGAGTATGATTCAGTGAATCACTCATAAAGACTGTTTCGCTCGTGAATGAATTGGAAACAGGCTTCTATAATCATTATCAAAATAGGGGGTGCAATTTTACAATATGGTGCCATTATTCAACATTAGTTAACTAACATTAACCAACAATGAGCAATACATTTGTAAAGTAATTTATTAAGCAGAGTCTTAACTTTGATAAAGAATATCTCTTTGGTTTTGAGACTTTAGTCTTTGCAACTTCAGGGATCTTATCTATGCACAATCAGCTTGTAACACTCCAAAGAGAAAGGAAAACTTGAAATCGCATCATATGACCCCTTTAATAAGAATTGTTATGTCATGTAATAGAATAGTTCATGTTAGCTCAGGTTCATTAAATAATATTAACAGATACACCTTTTGATTTTAATAATGTATTAGTAAATGGTGAGATTAACATTAACTGAGATTAATAAAAGCTTTGTAAGAAACGGTGATAAATATGTCCCTTAACTATTCAGTCATGAAAAAAGTCAAATAGTCTATAACTCACTGTTAAGGCATAACAGTTCTTTAAATGATATTAAAAATTATTTGACTTTAGCACTTTTTTATTTTATTTGTCAAGTTTCTCAAAAAATCCTTGTGATTCCCATCAAGTTCTTCCCCCATGTGGTTCATTTTAACGTGTGATTTGTGTTAGGGTCCAGTCTGGATGTCTAAAACTCTCAATGATTGAGACATATACAGTATTTCCTGAGTTATTTATTTCACTCAGGGTTTCATTGATTTTCAGACTAGGCTTTCATGCTCATTGTCTCTTGATTTAAAGGTCACGTCCTCCAAAGAGAGAAGTAGTGAGAACACGCACTGCCATTCCAGGTTAGCTGATGACACTCTCAGGCATTGATTCAGTGAAGAACACGAGGCTGACGAATGCTGCAATGAATCGCACTTAGAGCTGCATTAGAGTATTAGAGATGGAACAGCAAACATGAAGGTTGCAAAATTTATCAGAGATGAAATAGATATGACCTTTTTCATTTTGATGTTCTCTGTATCTCGGAAATTGGCATTGTGATGAAGTGTTTTGCCATTCTTTCACATCTATGTCAATGCGGAAGTGATGATGTTAGCCGTCCACATTGATGCATGTCAAACTTTAATATTGTCTTCATTTTTTGAAGCCTGGTGAAAATGTGGAGCAAAAATCATGCATGCACGGATGTAGGTTTTGACAAAACACTTTTTTTTTTTTTTTTTCATCTTTTTGTTCAAAATGTTGCTTTAAGCTGTTGATAAAAAAGAATGCATGAAGCTAGAATAGCACGCTTTTGTTGTTGTTGTTGTTTAAAAGCAGATGCTCTGTTCTTTCTTTTGTCATATTGTTCAGATATTTATACAACAGAATATTTTGGGGCCTATGACATTTTTGTGAAAATAATCAAAAATGCTGGCTGTGGCTGGCAACTTTTTTATGCAGGCAGGGAAAGAGTTAAATTTGTTTTATAAGAAAATATACATTTATGCTTGACTTCTCCTCTATAATTTTAATCTGAAGTCTTTCAACCAATATTAAATCACTTTTATTTGACTCTTAAAATAGATTATTGACTTGATAAAGCCTGACCAGAAAGTTTGAAGTAGTTTTAAAAGCTTGAAGTTTAAAAGCTTAAAAGTTTTGAAGGCCATGCAGTCTATCAGAAAATATATAGACAGACAGACCATTAGATAGAGAGATTCTGTAGATTGGTTTTTCAACCAATATTAAATCACTTGCTTAATATATGTGTTGTAATGCAATGTAAATTCAGCAGGAAACCATGTGCTACTATATCTATTTATACAACAGTTCTTTCTGGTCCTCAAATCTGATTGGCTGAGAGGAGTGTGATATTCTAGTGATTACAGAACGTCCCAGGTTACGCATTTAACCATGGTTCCCCAAAGGGATCGAGACGCTGCGTCCGAAGACGCTATGGGAACGCCCCCAGCATGACCACGCTCTGAAACACATGTGTAATCAGTCCAATGGAAGGGCGTGACGTCACGGGCGGGTGACGTCATCGACCAGGAAGCTTAAAAGCACACGCAGCGTCTCGTTCCCTTCGGGGAACCATGGTTACATGCGTAACCTGGGACGTTCCCCTTCAGGAACTCGAGCTGCGTCCGAAGACGCTATGGGAACGAGATGCCCACGCCACCAGACTGACAAATCCCTGCCTAGTGTATACTAGGACGAGAGAACAGAAGAGCCCGGAGTGGCTCGCATATCAAGGCCATTGAACCTCACGAACGTTAGGGGCGTTAGTGTTGCAGATGTCCTGCATAGACAAACCTGCCAGAAAGGCCTTTGAGGCCGCCATACTTCTCGTAGAAACTTGTAGTTTTAAGAGTTTTTTTAGGCGAGAATGTACTTGTTTAGACTTCAAATATGCAGTTTGTTAATAAAGATAAAGTCTATTTGAAAATTTGCTCCAATGTTTTCGGAGATGTGATCTCCAGGGCATCAGTGCTCATGAACCCACCAAGAGCAGGCTTACCTCGGCCAGATCTTCTGGAATTTGCCACTGACTCTGATGTCTCTACAGTGGTTAAACATGGGATATAATTCGTTTTGCAACCCAGTATGTTTGATAGAGAATGCATTTCATCAGATTTTAGGAAACATTTAGAGTAATATTGCACAAATTGCAGTATATTGTTTGAAATTGTCACTGTGTTAGTTAATGTGAGATTCACCAAACAGACATTAGAAAATATTGTTTCTGAGGCATGTGTCAAATAAATGGATGTGAACTTTTATCAGTTTTTTTTATTTTTTATTTTTTATTCACAGTTAACCTTCACGTCATGTTTCATTATGCAGAGTTTAATATTTTTATGTTCTCGACTGAACCGCAACACAAGATTTGAGGTAATATGAGGTAAAAGCCTAAGAGGCAATGGTACATTTCCATCTTCATACCCAGCAGTACAAATATCACTCAGATGAGTCGTGCGGAAGGCTGAGCTTGATGCCGTTTTCACACCCTTAAAGCACAGCATGACATGAACTTTAACAACCCTGTTGTTCAGATACTAGTCTCACCTCACTGTATAAATATTATTACCACTGTGAATATGACGCATAAGCATTCATATGGACAGTTAGATGTGATTAAATCAGTTGGGCTGTGAACACACACACACAAACACACATGGAAGGTAGCCAACATGTTCTTCATGCATTTTCATACATCTTCTTTGCAAGTGCTCATATGATGATGTTGCTGTACTTGGACATGTAGCTGCACATTACCGCTCAGTTTCATTCAGATCAAATTAAATCGTGTTTGTGTTTTGGATGTCTACATATGAATCAATGTTGCACTCAATATGCTAATGTTCATCAAATGGGTTTATTTATGTCAAAGTTTTAATTAGACCAAGCCACATCACGTACAACAGATTCATTTAAAAATGGCCTGTAGCGATGTAAAGTACAAATTAGAAAAATTGAGGGTAAAAATGCTCAATTTCTTTTCAACAAGTTGCACCTTGATGGATTTTTATGTATGTGTACGGGGGGCACTGATTTTTGATTTTGCGTTTCATGAGCCCACTGCTGCTTCTCCTGCCTATTTGAAATGATTGAGGCAATTAATGTGATTAATCTAAAGTGAATGAATCATGGGAGGTATAATATCAAAAAAGGGACTGGAGAGTGAGAAAGACAAGCATTTAGATTTTATAACGGCATTTTAGTTGCATATATCTTGAATTTGACATCAATCAGCACTTACTGTATGCTTCATACTCACTCCTGTTTAGCAGTACTGAATGAATGAATGAATGAATGAATGAATGGTGCATATAAAAGTAGCAGACTTTCGGAAACCAGCTGGTCATGCTCAAATATTTGACAAAACATTAACAGGATGGAAATAAGGAGCTAAATTTAGCTGTTGTCAACTTCAAGTCAAGTTTTTTTTTTATCTTATGGACTGTGTTATCACACCAATTTCTGTGATTTTATCAATCATAAAAAGATGTTTTAGAGCGACACATATCAAGCTGTTGTCAACTTCGTCAAGTTTTTTTTTTATCTTATGGACTGTGTTATCACACCAATTTCTGTGATTTTATCAATCATAAAAATACATTTTAGAGCGACACATATCAATTAATATGACACAAAAAAAAAAAAATCTAAGAATTTGTCATTGCTAGTACTTACTGATTTTTGTGCTGTTGTTTTCCCACCAAATTATGTCACTTCCTGGAGGATGATAAGTACCCTTTAGTTAGTTAAAGGGATAGTTCACCCAAAAATGAAAATTTGCTGAAAATGTACTCGCACTCAGGCCATCCAAGATGTAGATCGGTTTGTTTCTTCATCAGATTTGGAGAAATGTAGCATTGCATCACTAGCTCACCAATGAATCCTCTGCAGTGAATGGGTGCCGTCAGAATGAGAGTCCAAACAGCTGATACAAACATCACAATAATCCACAAGTAATCCACACCACTCCAGTCCATCAATTAACATCTTGTAAAGTGAAAAACTGTGTGTTTGTAATAATATAATCCATAATAATGCTTCCTCCAGTGAATAGGTCAATCATATCAAAATCCACCAACAAATTAATTTAGAACTGTTTAGGGCTGTGCATATTTCTGTCCTGATTCAGAAAAGATGTATTTTTCACTGGAGAAAGTAATATTATGGATAAAGGACTCACATTTTAGTCGGAAGCAATGTTTTGAAGTAAAAACAAATCTTAATGATGGATGTGTTTCTTACAAACACACAATTTTTGATTTCACAAGATATTAATCGATGGACAAGAGTGGTGTGGATTACTTGTGGATTATTGTGATGTTTTTTTATCAGCTGTTTGGACTCCCATTCTGACGGCACCCATTCACTGCAGAGGATCCATCGGTGAGCAATTGATGTTCTCCAAATCTGTTCTGATGAAGAAACAAACCAATCTACATTTTGGATGGCTTGAGGGGTGAGTGCATTTTCAATTTTGTGTAATTAAAAAAAGACTAGCAGGATGGAGGATATAGGAAAAACTTAAAGTGATCACCAATTAAAACTAAGAAAACCCCTTGAATATTGTCTAATATTTGAGATTTTCTGCTAAAACAAAAGTATAATGGAAACTATTTAAAATGCACTCAGTGTACATTTAAAATAAACAACATGACTGCAAAAAATCTCTGGCCCTCTCTTAGGTTAAAGAATACCAGTGGATTTTATGCTACTGGTCAGAATGATTTTGTCCATTTCCACAGAATCTCTTGAGGGAAGGTAAATGTCACTAAATGTCAGCGCTGGTCCAAACGCCCCGAAAGCCAAATATTACCTTATTTATTATGCCTAGTACTTCTCAACAGGTTTAGTAAAACCTATTAAACATTCTCTTCACTTCTTCAGGTCAATGCATTTGACACAATCATGCTTTTCAACATAATAGTAGGCTGTCTTGTGGAAAGTATTTGGGTTTTTGGTGACCTCAAATAATTTTGCATATAAATAATATCAGAATTGAACCTATTTACTTTAATGATCTCATTCCTCCACATTATTCTTCCTTATGTTTGCCTTCCTAATCTATTGATAAATTCCAACACATCAGGGACGCAATGCCCACTTTTCACGTTCCAATCAACTCCTGATGTATACAATAAAGTCCCGCTCTAAATTTTTTCGTATTGAACATCTAGGAATCAGATTACGGTGAAAATTTGTTGTGAACATCCTTTCATGTTGTACTTCAAAGTACAGAGTCTTATTTGTATTCAGCTCACAAATCAACTGTTGAATTGTTTACCCAGATATCTGTAAAATATGATCCACTGCACAAAATGTCCAGCTTTGCTGCATTATAATAGTTCTACGCCTATGATTATTGTGGAAATCTGTGAAACCATCAAGAGTGTCTTTTCAATAATTCATGATCCTGTATCAAGACGCACCTGGACCTGAATAACATACTGTATGATAAATATTTGTTACTATACATCTCGCTCATACGCAATCAATAACATCTAAATGCATGTGTATCTGCAATCATCCATCATCATGAAGAATACAGATTTGATTCTGTTTTCTCTTTTAGGGTCACCATGAAGAGGTTTTTCACAAACTGTTCGCTCTGCATTACGGTTATCATCTATGGCTGAACACAGTATGTCAGCTATGACGATCATGAGAGTTATATAGTGCAAAAGAGAGTTCAAGAGCCATTCAACAGATGTGTTGAGAGCAGCCACAACAATCTGCATCTAATCTATAAGCATAAATCTCATACGAGTGGGACAGGATTGAGCTCTGGCTACAAAAGGCAATATCACCGTCCACCAGCCATGCATTCAGCGGCACAAGCCCTTGAAATGGGAAGACGCTCCATATCTGCGGATGCCAAGATGGGCTGCGGAGGAGATAATGCGTCTGACTGCAGGTCCAAATGTGTGATTTGAGGATGGAGATATGGATCAGTGCACTCCGGCACAATTTCTTTTTCCAAAAAGCTGTTATAGTACAGTCATATCTTAGCGGGACATTCCAGCACACTTGTATAAGGAAACGTCACTTTAGCAGCTTTCATCCTACGCCACCGACACATCACTCTTGTAGCGTATTCAGATGACATTCAAACGTCACACTGGCATTCAGCTGGATACTTCAAGCTTAACGTTGATGGTTAAAATGAAAATACTGTCATTATTTACTCATCCTCATGTCACTCTTATTTATTTATTTTTCATTTATTTAATTTTTAATAGAACATAATAGCGCATTACATACCTTACCATTTAAGTTTGGGGTAAGATTTATTTTTTATATTTATTATTATTTTTATTCTTTCATTAAATTAATCAAAGGTGACAGTAAAGACATTTACTTTGTTATAAAAATATCTATTTTAAATAAATTCTGTTATATTGACCTTGCTATTCATCAAAGCATCATAAAAAGAAAGGAAATCATGGTATGCAGCAGCACAACTTTAAAAAAAAAATTTCAACATAATACTAATAATAAATGTTTCTTGAGCATCAAATCAGCATATTAGAATGATGTCTGAAGGATCATGTGACACTGAAGACTGGAGAAATTATGCTGAAATTCAGCTTTGCAACACACAAATAAATTAAATTTTACAATATATTAAAACAGAAAACAGTTAATTTAATTAGAAATAATAATATACTGTAAAATGAAACATTAGTCAATAAATATATTATTAATAATAATGTCAGTATACTTTTTAATTATAAATGAAGTTACCCCCATAGATGATTTTAATTTAAATATATGCAAGTAATTTGGTGGTACAGTATATGCTGTTCTACATTTCATGAAACCAGGGCCGTCCTTAGGGGGGTCCACACCCCCCCCGGAACGCGATCGTGAATGGACCGAGGGGGGCCCCGCTCCCTACCTCGCACCGGGCCCCGCGACAGCTAAGACATCTGAAACTCGTTTGCCTCATAATGGGTAATGCAGATTACGCTTACATTTCTCAAGCCCGTTTTAGTTTTATTGCAGACTGTTAGCTATTTAATATGCAAATAATCCATCTTAAGTATCTCCATTGAGAGAACATCAGCTCGTAGATGATCGTGTTTGCAATTAACAACTTTCTCTGACTGAACGCTGTAATAGTTGATTAGTGTTTGGGTGCAGAAACACGTCCCAGTGGCAGCTGGACTATCCCATAATTCACTTCATAATAATCCCAATGTGTTTTCCCTCTTCATGGCTGACCCAGTCACCGCCTTCGACACTTACGACTCCATAATGTCAAAATATGCATCACTAACCTGTATAATTAAGACAAAGCATCCCTGTTAAAAGGCCAATATTTACCCCTTTGACACTGTCAAAGTCATCTGTCATTGTTGGCGGGCGTTCGCTGGTCTATTGACATGCAGTCTATGCGATGTTACACTCTGGTGGCCTTTGCATAAGAATGGTCAGAGATAACCATCATATTTCTCATAATTAAGTCTGAAATTGTCATCGCACCAGAGTTCGTGAAATAAATCCACCATTAGCGACTAATAAAAGCCTCACACGAGATATTCATAATAAAGGGACTCACTCTGCCGAAGGGCAGTTAGAAGTGAGGAATTAGGTAATGCTACTAAATCAAACGATAAGGTCATTGTAGACTTAAACAGAGAAACACGATTATAATTATGAAAGGAGCCCGTTATTTTCCTTCCGGCACCCTGAGTTATATATAAAACGGTTAGTTCCATTCCTCGATTCTGATTGGTCAGCAGCTGTGTTTTAATCATGATACAGCACGGCTATGACCGCTTCACCCAACAGTTCTGTGTATCACTGAGCAACACCCTTAGCAACATAAGCAATCAATAATATAGCATCAAAACGGTTTCATGTATTATGTGTTTCGGCAGAATTAACTGTTTGTTATTTATTTAATTAAGTATGAGTGACCCCTGCTGGAGTTCTGTTGCATCTTTTATCTTTAAGATACAGCACGGCTATGACCGCTTCACCCAACAGTTCTGTGTATCACTGAGCAACACCCTTAGCAACATAAGCAATCAATAATATAGCATCAAAACGGTTTCATGTATTATGTGTTTCGGCAGAATTAACTGTTTGTTATTTATTTAATTAAGTATGAGTGACCCCTGCTGGCGTTCTGTTGCATCTTTTATCTTTAATTTTGAGACCACGCCCTTCCCCGTCTAAAAACAAACAAAAAAACACTACGTTTTCTCATGCTGAGAGATATTAAGCAGATGTATGTGTGTGAGAAAATATCATATATGGTGTTAAAAAATAAATGACATAGCGGATAAGAAGAGTTCCTATTCTCAATTTCTATTAAAGTTCCATTAGTTGAGGCATGTTCGGAACATTCTCTTGCTGTTTACTGTTGCTGTCAGGAAAATTTTTTTAGCGGAAGGACAGCATTTAATGAATTTGCTTCAAAAAAGTAACATTTCAATACATACATTTTTGGTTTTAATATTTTTTGGTAACACTTTATTTCGATAGTCCACTTTAGACATTCTATTAACAGTAAGTAACTTTGCAACTACATGTCAACTAGCAGTTAGTAGAGTATTAGTAGACTGTCTGCTTCATATCATCTAACACTTTCTTTGTCAACTTATTCTACTAACCCTAAACCTACCCTAACAGTCTACTCTGAGAGTTAGTAGACATGTAGTTGACATGTAGTTACAAAGTTACTTATAGTTAATAGAATGTCTAAAGTGGACTATCGAAATAAAGTGAAACCTATTTTTTATTGTGTGGTAACGTTTTATAAAAGCAATAAGGTACTCAAGGCCGTGCTGTATCATGAATAAATCACGGCTGATTCACGATAGAGCACAGCCTCTCGTACTTATTGCTTACATATATACTTTTGTGTTATTTATTAATTTTTTTTAAAAGAAAACAAGTAGTTAGCAAATAGAGTGCAAGTCTAAAAAGGGCAAGTTTTTTTTTTTTTTAAGAATATAATTAGAATAGAGAGTGCTAGAGTTAGAGCATCAAATAAAAATGGAAGAGATGTGTTTTTAGACGATTATTGAAGATGGCTAAGGAATCAGCTGCTCGGAGGCAGGTCTATATACATATGCATATATATATATATATATATATATATGTTCTTTCTGGTTCTTGAGTCTGATTGGCTGAGAGCCTTTTTCAGTGGTGCGATATTCTAGTGAAAACAGAACTCCAACTGTTTCACGGTTTGTACCTGTGGTGTCAGGTGTCGCGACGAGCTACAGCCAGTAAGAGAGAAAGCATGGGTTGAGGTCACCGGAAGAAAAACAGCAGCAGCAACATGGCTTTAAGAAAAGTGTGGACACAAGAAATGGAGCACAATTTTTCAGAACAGATCAACACGCAAACAGCTTGCACTGCTAATTTCTTCCCAATGTCCAATTTCAAATAAACAACTCCTGCTTAACGCATCGTTTCACGCCAATTCCTGTTCCATTTCTGATTTGAACTATAAATATAATTCAATTGCGGAAGACTATAACATTTCATTTGACTTTAAACTGAAATAAAAACACAAGCACTGACTGACAGCCTCACCAGATCAATCTCTGCGGACTAATTAGTGACCACTATGTGTGTCAATATCATATTCTGTAACGGAGCCTTCACTTTTATTGAAAACAATTTTTCTTCATCATTTGCACTCTTTGAGGTGACCTCTGAACCCCACACTGCAGAAAAATGGAAAAACAGAGACTGACTTTGTATGAAACTTTCCAAAAAGGGTTTCCACACTTTTTGACTGATCAGTATCCATGATTTATGACTTTTCCATGACCTTTCCAGTGTGTTACTCGATACAAATTCATACAAAAATCTACAAATTCATGAATCTGTAAACCACTTTGTGATCTATATTTTAGAGCAATGCATCACTACAAATATGTACATTCATTATATAAATTACCATCACATTTTATCGAGTTTCATGACTTTTCAGCCTTGACCAATTTTGGGAACTCAGAAATGTGTGTGAAATAATAAATGAACTGGGTTAATATAATACTTTGCTACAAGTACATATAAAAAAAAAGAATCTATTATAATTATTATCTTGTCTCAGAATAATCATTTCTCAATGCAACATAAAAAATACAAAAATTTCATCATGATTCATTAAAATTACTTTTCAACCATTAAAGGGACTTTTCAAATAAAATACGGCCATCATTCACTCCCCCATGTCGTTCCAAACCAGTATAAATTTCCTTCTTTCGTCAAGCACATAAGGAGTTGTGTGAGTCATAAGCACTATTTTATGATATTTTTCTCATTTTCTGGAGCTCAACAGCCCCTGGTCACCATTCGCTTTCATTCAATGACAAAAAGCCTCGTCAACATTTTGAATTTCTCCTTCTGTGTTGCACGGATGAAAGAAAGTCATAGGGTTTGAAACGACATGGGGTGTGTACATGATGAAAGACTTTCATTTCCGGCTGATCTGTGCCTTTAAATGGTCTGTACATTTTCTAATTCACCCTTTTCCTTGTACAACTTCACGTTTTCAATTAATATCTTAATGTTTCTGCTGATCAGCATTATGCAAACCGATGTATATTCAAGGCACGTCTTCTTGCCTTAAAGTGGGAAAAGACTCAAACAGTGACCCATATGATCTAAAATTAATTTGTCTGAAGTCAAAGAAGAGGCATCGCTGGGGACAAACAGACAGACAATACTAGGCGGATATGCAGGGTAAATTTAATAATAGAAAACGAGAGACAAACATAAAGGATGCACAATAAGTAAAACAATGGCTACATGCTCCCTAGAAAACAAGAGCGAAGATCATTGTTATACAGTGGCACTTACTGATAACCCCGGGTCAGGCAAGGCAATAAGAGACGGTCATATCGTAATGTCATTTTACAGGAAGCCATAAGATGAGATTCAATTCACATTAGTGTAAAGCCACCCAAATTTAGTTTGATTCTTCTAACTAAATGTTCTTCTGACAACACAAATTCTGAATAAATGCTCACCAAGGCTGCATTTATTTGATCAAAAATATAAAAAAAATGGTAATATTGTAAAATATTATTACAGTTTAAAGTAACTGTTTTCTATCTTAATATATTTTAAAATATAATTTATACCTGTGATGCAAAGCTGAATTTTCAGCATCATTAATCCAGTCTTCAGTGTCACATGATCCTTCAGAAATCAATGTTGATTTGCAACTGTATGTATATCAAGTTAATCACTGTTATTTACACAGGATCTGTAAAAAAATTGCAACAGCTTAATGTAACATCTTTGACAAGTCAAACATGTCAGTCTCTACGAAACATGTAATTTAATCCACAAAATAAACTTCATTCTGTAAAAAAAAAAGTATAATGAATTATGAAAAGAAAAAAAAATAAAGAAAAAAAGAACATTTTGAATGTCTCAAAACTTAGGCTGGCTGTCGGTTGGAATATTAGAACTAAAACATCGACAAAACACACTTATGGGCATCAAGCATGATCCATCTGTTTTCAAATTCACATCATTTGAATATCATGACATCAGTGTCTGTCAAAAAATAACGTGCAATATACATGGTATATTTATGAAAACCACACTTTCCATAATGATCTTGACTACTTCGTTGCTTTCCAAGAAGAAGGAGCATTTCTTATTCACAAGAAGTGCCTGCCTCTGAAGTTTGCAGTTTCAGATGCAGTCATCGCTCTGCAGTGGCGGCTCGTGGGTTTTAAAATAGAGGAGGCACACTAATTGTATTGGTCTGGGATCCCTGCCGATTATTATTATTATTATTATTATTATTATTTGCTTAACCACTTTAAAACCACTTTAATTTGGTTGCTTTTAGTCAGAAAACGTAAAGAAAACGACATACATACAGCAAGATAATATAATTTCACTAACCTGACCTATCACTTGAAGCAAACATCCATCCCTTCTTAAAAGTCTGTGTTAAA
>NW_015643167.1:243422-249322 GCF_001515625.1 Sinocyclocheilus rhinocerous | reverse complement strand
GCGCGCGCTTTCACGTTATGGTATTACAACTGTGAAATTACAAACAAAAAATACACATTCTGAGACATTAACTGAAATGAATTGTGAATTTTCCTCCCATTTTCACCTCAAAATTATGGGGAAGCTGTGCCTCCCCTGCCTCCCTCGACGAGCCGCCACTGTCGCTCTGTTAGTTTGAGAATCCAGACAATATTGGCTCAAGCAGTGGCATGAGTTTGGCCTGGTCTGTGCAACCAGTGACAGGTGGCTGTTTGTGCGATTGAAAGAGCACACTTCACCGTTAATTGCTGCTGTAGTGAAGCGCTGAAGCTGAAGCACATTTCTATATGAAATGCAACCAGAGAACTGTGCTGAGAGAGAAAGTAATAAGGTGAAGTAATCTGATCAACTGACATTTGCATGTTTTCCAATTGAACCAAAAGGCAACCTGGGAAAACAACAATGAAACATAAGTTCAAGGGACGGGCCGAGATTAAAGTCGCTTCCGGAAACTGAGCAATCGAGACATTAACCCTTGTGAAGCGAATCATTCTGCCATATGTTCAGCAGTGAATTACTCTCCAGTGGCTTAGCAAACACTTCACACTGAAAATAATGGGGATCAAATTGAGCTGAGATATAGGCTCCAAATAAAACCCATGCGTGACTTGAGCCTAATACTTTGAATTAATTAACTTCATCTTCTACGGCAACTGAAACCAATATTTTCCACTCATAGCATTTGTGCTTCAGTCCTTGCACACATTTAAACCACATTAATGAAACATAACTCAAAACACAAGAGAGGGATGTGCAAAGCTGGGAGATTCAGACACAATATGGAGATGTATTAAATGATTAGTTTGCCCAAAAATCAATGTCATCATTTACTCAAAATCATGCCATTCCGAACATACAGTACATTCTTTCTTCTGAGGAACACCAATAAAGGCATTTTAAATAATGTACTGTGCTTTTTTTCCATGCTATTACATTGAATCATCAGGACCTAGCTCCTTTAAAGCTTCAGTATTATATATATATATATATATATATATACACAATTAAGAACACGTTGAATTAAAATTCACTTTTTTCCCCCTGAGATGCTTACTTACAGGGGGAAAAAATCGATCAAACATTAATAATAAATACAAAACAATAATATTTATCTTTTCATAAAATGTGAATTGAATTGTGAGCTATAAGCCCAGTGTATCAACTTTAAGATAATAAATAACAATAGACTTAATAGATTTAAATTTTGGGATGATCAATCCCTTTAATAAAACAATTACAAGGCGTTCAAAAAAAATACAGTGCCCTCACACTGAAGATGGTCAGGGTCAGAGCAAATGATCTTCAGTTACTGTAGCCTCATTCAAAGTCCAGCCATGATGTCAGGTTATAGAGCGAACACAGAAAGTCAATCAGGTCGGTGGAGTGAAAACGCTGCAAATCACTAGTCCTGACAGGGCAACATGAGAGAAAATTAGCACGCCTCCTAGGGCTTGACTTGAGGAGAGGAAGACAAGCACACTTCCTGCATCAGACGTATCTGTGTTGACTTGTACCACAACTCAGATGAAACCTATTAAAGACATTTGGAACACCAGAGAATAACGCTGTTTGTTAAAGCATCAGTATTACTTACACATGCTGGGTTATTTTTTTTTTAACCCAAATGCTGGGTTCAGCATTTTGGGTCATTTTATTGGGTTGTTTTTAATATTTTTACCCAGGTGCTGGGTAGTTTTTCATGCTTTTCTCAGCAAACGGCTCACAATTTGTTGATGACGAACAATAAAATTGACTCAAAATAGGACTCAAGGCATATTTAAGGTTAGTAAGATGTTTTTTTTATATATATATATAATTTGGACATTTTAAATTGAAGTGATACTAAACGCATTTATAATGTTACAAAATATTTCAATAAATAATAAATAAATGCTGTTCTTTTAAAATGTCTATACATCAAATAATGCTTAAAAATATATCAAGGTTTCCAAAGCATTATTATTAATAATAATAATAATAATAATAACAATAATAATAATCTGAATATTAAGCATAAAAAACTTATTTCAACATTGATTATCGTAAGAAAATATTTCTTGATTATCAAATCAGCATATTACAATGATTTCTAAAGGATCATGTGACACTGAAGACTGGAGTAATGATGCTGAAAATTCAACTTTGCATCACAGGAGTAATAATAATAAGGAATAAACAGTTATTTTAAATCAAAATAATATTTCAGAATATTACTTATTTTACTGTATTTCTGATCGCATAAATTCAGCCTTCGTGAGAATAAGAGGCCTTGTTATGTTTAGTTAGTTATGTTTAATTTGATATATTTAAACTATTTATATAAATCAATATTTAAACATTTTCTGTTAAAGTTAGCAGCTTTGATTTTGTTAATTTGACAGTTGGCATGTGGGATAAAAAATAGCTATTAATTTTTATCCTTTCATCTCATACTTCATGGCATACAACACTCTTTTCTGTCTCTCTCATTTTTGTGCCTCTCCTTCCCCAAGCAGATGTCACAAACACAGGGGATGCAAGCCCTGACTAAAGAACTGATATGTTTTGCTTGAATCTGCAGGTGAAATATCCCACCCCTACTGAGCGTTTTGAATTATGTGCATTGGAGCTTAGCATGCAGGAGATGAATTACAGTCAAGCGTGAGGTATATTGGCTTTGGTGAGTTGCTGTGACTGCCCCAAAGGGTTTACTTAGTGAAACACTCACCGCATGATTTACGGATTAGAAGGCCTTATTGAGAGGTCTTTTGAAAAATTGGGTAACAATAGAGCAGGCAGAGTATGTCGTGAAGGGATGCAGGAAATTTGGCCGAGGAAGACTCGAATTCAGCAGAAGCCAACGTGTCGGCTAATGAGACTTAGAAATAACCTAAAGTCGAAAGTCGGAGGCGGCGATGGTGGCGTGTTCCTCGTCGCAAAATGAGATTATTCACTTTGTCAACAACAAAAGACTTCAGGGCTGATTAATGACTTTTGGAAAAGGTCAAGTGCCAGAGTATGAACGGAATTGCTAAAATGGAAATGTTATTCTCATTTCGCAAATTGCAAGCTATTATTTAAGGAAACGGCTTCATATCAAGGTTGCAAACTCAAGGACGTGACTGGGCTGATTAGAAGTTGGCAACATTATATAATCAGGTGTTTTATTCCTGGTTGTGAAATTATTGTTTAGCGTTTTGGAGAAATCAGATAAAAAGCACAGGGTGTAATTTGATCCTGATTGTGGCGAGAAATTTCAAACTCACTCGCTCGGCACTTTAACACGCTCTCAAGTCTCGGGCCGAAAGGTGACTGGAGACAAACTTTCAGAGAATAATATCAGAGAAAAAAAGGACTCAAGCCATATTTACACAACTGTTCAAAAATGTAACGTCAGTAAGAAAATACTTTCATTCAGCAAGGACACATTCAATTGATCACTAAATGCATTTACAATGTTATAATTTTTTTTTTTTGTTAAATAAATACTGTTCTTTTGTACTTTCTATTCATCAAAGAATCCTGAAAAATAAAATGTATCACAGTTTCCACAAAAATATGAAGCTGTTCTCAACATTGTTAATAAGAATATGTTTCGTAAGCAGCAAATCAGCATTTTAGAATGATTTCTGAAGGATCATGTGACAATGAAGACTGAAGTAATGATGCTAAAAATTCAGATTTGATCAAAGGAATTAATTACATTTTACAGTCTATTCAAATAGAAAACAGTTATTTTAAATTGTAATAATATTTCACACATTTTTACTGTATTTTCGATCAAATAAATCCAGCTTTGGTGAGCAGAAGAGACATTCAAAACCATGAAAAAAACGTACCAATCCCAAACTTTTGACCAGTAGTGCATATTAAAATAGAAAACAATTATTTTAAATCATAGTTTTGTAGAAATCAGAAAAAAGGGTGTTATTTGGTCCTGATTGTGGTGAGATGGAAACTTCAAACTGACTCTCTGTGCACTTTAACAAGTTTTTTTGGGGCCGAAAGGTGACTAGAGACAAACTTTCATACTTTGTGTGTGTTCCATGCAGGTCCAGAAGCTTTGAAATAGACATCCTTGTTGAGTCTCCTTGCCCTCGAGTCAATCATTAATCATGAATACTGTGGAGGAGGATGGAAGCCACTGGGTTCAACTGCTTTTTGGCTGCACCGACTTGTCTTTTCATGGTGAAATGTGTCAGGGATGGTGTGAAAAACAGGCCAGCGACGACACTTGTTAACGGTCAGGCTGCAGAACGAGAGGAGTGCAATGTTCAAACGAGAACAACTTACTGTATTTTTACCATTTGACTCAACAATATCTCCTGTATGCTTCTAAAATCCATTGGATTTGTGATCCGTGATCTTCCTGGTTTAACAAAACAATCTTTAAACCCAAAGTTGTGCATGTCATCCTTACACCAGTCATCTAAAATAAAATAAAAAATGAATTTTAAAATCACATAATTTTTAAATGTAATTTGAAAATAAACAGTGTTATTTTAGTATTATATATATATATATATATATATATATATATATATATATGGTGTATATACAGGTGTCCCGAGTTCGAGTCCTAGCTCGTGGACCTAGGAACGAACACTTGTAATGAACCTACACATTCTCTGTTTGTATAGAGCTAATTTTGAGCCTGTTTTTTTTGACACAACAGCATGATCTCTCCATTTTAATTATATTATCCACCTTATTTTTCTCATAAGAGCGGCTGCGGCCATTTGTAAATTGTATGGGTCTTGCTTCCAGTCTCATGTGCGTCCAGCTATTTTTAGCTGTAAACAGCTCGTTTTGCTACTTGATATTGCAAAATAGTGTGTCTTACCATATTATTTTAATGTATTATCTTAATTACGAACACAATGATTTGTAGTGCAAATAGTTTTACCATTTACCACACGCTGTTATTCTTCTCGTTATTTTCCTATGGCGGCTAATAAACCGGAAGTCTTGCCCATAGGCTAGCACTGTGTCCTAACTACAACCGCGACATGCAACAAAAGGTATCTTTTCCGTGTTAATCAGAGTTTTTTTCCTAACCAGTCACGACATCGACACGCAAAGTTTCTATTTTCGGTTTCTATTTCTGCGACATTGCAGCTGGAACAACAGCATATAAACAATGACAATTATACTCTCAGGTACTGATTATGTGCTTTATTCAATGTTAAAAGTGTCTAATGTGAGTTTTAATATCATACTGCGTGACATCTGTAGCAAAGCGCCAGCAGATAGTTTACCTCAGATCTTGAAAATAAATTAAAGCAAGTATGTACACTGTAAATATGTTGCTGTAAATTTTACAGTAACTTACTGGCAGCTGGATGCCAGTAAATTACTGTAAAAATGTTTACAGTATTATTACTGTAATTGAATTTACAATACAATAATGTCTTTACTGTATTTTATTTACAGTATTATTGCCGTATTTTCATTTACAGTACCAGTACTGTAGTTTATTTTCATTTAGTTTAATCATTTTTTACCTGTAAAAACAATCCAATTGTAGTACAGTGCAGTAAACCATTATTTTTTACCATCCTAGCCCCCCAAAAATCACAATAACTCATGAGCTTTAGTTCTGATAATATTATTTTTAATTCTTTTTAAAAGTACAAATTACAAATCTTGACCTCGCAGATGCACTAGCTTAAAAAAAGGGCATCACCACAGTCCCCTGGGGACTTTGTATCATGGAAAAACATACGAATACTGAAAATCAAAAATTAGCAAGTACACTACCAGTCAAAAGTTTTTGAACAGTAAGATTTTTAATGTTTTTAAAGTCTCTTCTGCTCACCAAGCCTGCATTTATTTGATCCAAAATACAGCAAAAGCAGTAATATTGTGATATATTTTTACTA
>NW_015643167.1:242447-243229 GCF_001515625.1 Sinocyclocheilus rhinocerous | reverse complement strand
TGAAATAATGGGTTTGATTCCAGGGGCAGTTCTACGGTGAGTGGAAATCCGGGGCTTAGCCCAGAAACATTATTGCATGTTTCAGAATACACGGGATACACTTCAAATAAAATAGGCTATGCTGAAAAGTTACATTGGCTAAGTGGCTTAATTTTTTATTTTTTATTTTTAAAGAGACAGTTTAAGTCGACTGTTTTAAGTCATTCAAAAAAAGGTAAATAAATTCTGTAATGAAACACTGCTGTGTGAAGAGATGCACAACATGGGTTTGTTTAGAACCGTTTTTGCGAAATAGAGCAAAAAGCCAATATTTTCTTAACAATTTAAATCACTTATTATTTTAATATTAGCTATTCCTAATATTAACTTCTTGTTTATTGAATTGTGTTGCCCTGACTCTTAGTAAAGCCTGCCACAGACCAGGATAAATGCCAACCAATCTGTTCATATAATCGCTCTAAATGTGTGTGTGTGTGTGTGTACTTTAAATACAATGTAACTTGCTTTGGATAAAAGCATCTTGCAAACGCATAAATGTAAATGCAATGTAAAACAAAATGTATTTTTTGTGTTACCTAATTCTCCATTTCTGTAAAATGGACAGCTGGCTGTATGATGATTCGGCCTCTCATAGTCAGGATCCTGTTTTTTCTTGGAGAAATCTCCTGTAACAGACAGTCACAACATCCTTTTTGTGTTACTGTAGTTTATGATCAGAAAAAAAACTGCTGTACAGTAACAGAATTTACATTTTAATAAAATAAACATTTTTAATATTTATC
>NW_015643167.1:231729-242074 GCF_001515625.1 Sinocyclocheilus rhinocerous | reverse complement strand
AAATCTCCCTTGCCATTGGTCAGTTTTTCGCGGGCAAGTTCACTACTGTAAATTGATTTACAGTAGTGAGGAAATACAGTAGTGACCGTATATTTTCCCATAATCCTTTGCTGTTTACAGTAAAATACTGTATATACATGTTACAGTATCTTACTGTACATATTACAGTAAAATACTGTTCAAATTACAAAAATCCGTTACAATGTACGGTAAAACTGTGAACCAACAAGCGTATTCCATAACAAAGATAGCATCAATCACTCAGTATGTACTTTTAATTATGTTAAAAAGGTTTAGTATTTATGATTTAGATTATAAACTTGTCCATTTCGTTGTTAGTACAGTGTGCTTCTGCGCTTCTGCATGGCTGTGATATTTGAGTATTTCAGTCATGTCGTGTCTGATGTGGACAGCCAAATTGCTCATTCAGAGTTTACGGGTAATTTTTATGAAAGAAAAGCTGGAGCATACTACAATCAGACATGGTGCGCTCTGTCTAGCACTGGATGCGGCCTCAATACAGGCTGGAGTATCTTACAAAGACCAAACCCCATAAAAATGAAGTGTGCTTCTGGGGTCCCAGTCATCCCTCTAAATAATTGCTTTTGCTGTACTGGGGCGCTGTGCTCACAGGAGTGTGTGGGTCCATGCTGTTTAACTCTGTAACCTTACTGCATCCCTTTGCTTCAACCCTCCATCTAAGACATGAAGGATAGAGAAGGGATTTTCAGAAAAATAGCATTTTAATGATTGATGGCTGTAGAGTGGATTCAGAATGATTTCTGTGGCGTGTCTGGGCCTTAAGAAGCCGGTTGTGTTTGCTAGTACTGCTTGGATGCAATAAATTATTAAATAACTTAATAGTTGTGATATCATAACCACCAAATCAGCTTAGTGATGTGTTGTATAGCAGACTGTCATCTTAATGTATTTAAATAATAATAATAATTATTATTATTTTTTTAAATACCTTTTAAAAGGACTTCAAGGCAGAAGAGTCATGTTTTTCCTGAGGCAATTGCCATATCTGTGTGCCTTTGCGGCTCTAAACATGGATAATGAGATGTTGAGTGTATAGCAGCTCATCCAGCTCAAGGTTTCACCTGAAGCGCAACTATTTTAGTGGGTTTGTTAATGTGTTGACATGTTCTCATGCTGTTATGAAGCTGCCATGATTTATCGTGTGCATAGAGTGGAAACGAATAATGTATGTTTCCATACCCTGCAAGAAAGACGAACAAAAATCGACTGAAACATGCATAAAGTCCAACTAAAGCTAATGAAATCGATTGGTTCATGCCCATTTTAGTGCAAATACTATATGTAAATTAATACTGAAAATATTTTATATTATTTTATATAAATGATTATAAATGATTTTTGTCTAATAATTTTATATATTATTTTAGAGAAATAATCAAACTGTAAAACTCTGGGCAGTGATTAAATTGGAGTTACTGCAACATTTAGATAGTCAAGATAGTCAGACCTTCACTGTTTATCAAATCAAAGATATCCAGTTTGGTGTCTTATAACAACTTTTACCTGAACTGATTTACCATGAAAAGTTCCCGCTGTTAAGCCACTGATGTAAAAGAAACAAACATATGAGAAAAAGGCAGTCTTAGACTCTGTATATAAGAGAATGAAGTGACAACAGAGCAGGAATCGTATGCCCTTACTTTGAAAATAAATGTCAAATCATATGCTTATTCATATACAGAAGCACCTGCAATATATGCCTGCTTTAATGTGTTTATACAAACAGAAATAAACACACACTGGCAGTCGCACCATATTCTTAATATCTGAATGATGCAATCACTTCATTTTTTTTTCTTAATCTTTATATCTGGCTTTGAAAAGTTGGAGCCAGGTGTGTGCAGAGGTGCAGGAAACTTCTGCTTTGCATCGCCACATTCTATATTTATGCCTTGCTTCCTCAAAGACGCCGGTTTCACCAAGAATTAATGAGGTGTCTCGCTGTATCCGTCGCACAATGGGAAAAAGAAGAAAAGAGAGATAAAAAGCAGATGAGAGAAAGGTTTTTCTGTTAAATGATCTGCAGTAGGCCTTCCCTCCACCGCGGTCTTCCTAATGGTCTGAAGGAACGCTCTGATCCTATCTTTGTCTTTCACTGCTACGCTGCGTTCTCTCCACGTCTTGCCCTTCCTCCACCCCTTTTACCCTTTTTTAATCTAACTCATCATTTTTACACGCCCTGCCTGCCTTTTCTTTTAGAAGGTGCAATTTGTTTTGGCTTCCTATACGTTTTTAAGTTATCTACCAGTCGACAATACTCCAGGAGCTTCATTATTTAAGGTGACGATAACCATCTTTGTAGTTTAGTGCCCAGATTTAACCTGCATAGACTGTTGGAGACCAAAGTAAAGCTATATTCTTTATTCTACTTTATTTGATTTAATTTTGTATATTATATTATTTTATACATTTGTATATATATATATATATATATATATATTTTTTTTATGTACTTATTTATTTCATACTATTTAACTTAGCAACCACACATAGCCCCATAGAGTTAAACTATAAAATATAATATATTATACAAGCAAGCAACATTTCATTTAACTGATTTAACTGAATTGTGATACAAAGTTGCAGTTACCTTTTTTATTCTTTACTCCATGTTTTTTTTTTTATTAATATTATTATTTGTTTAAAAAACAGGATGTAAACTGAGAATTCTGAGAAGAAAAAAACAATCATTAATTGTGAGAGAACATTGGGGGGGGCTTGGGGGGAGTAGAAAAATTATAAGACAACAAGTTGCAATTACCATTTTTTTTTATCTCTCTCTGTGGTGGAAACAAAAACAGAGACAAAGTCAGATTTTTTTTTCTCTCCCTGTGGCAAAACAAACTTCTTTTGAACAAAAAAAAATAATAATAATAATAATAAATCATAATAAGTAAGATTATACCACAGAAAATGTTTCAAACTTTAATCCGCTTAAACCAAAGTTCAAATTGAACTAATTGAGCTCATTTTGAATCCTTTTGACTCAACACAGCATGTTCTCACCATTTTAATTATACTGTACAGTACATCTAAGACCGAATTTAAAAATGCAAAACTTAATGAAATAATAACATAAAAATGACCTATTTCTTTCAACCGATATAGAGTTTCTCCTCTTTGATGCTTTCAAAACATAGACAGGCCACGATAGACAGGCCACAGAGACTGTGTCATGTATTATTTATCCATTTACCTTGGGCAAGCACTTCACAACTGCAGGTCAGAAACATTTTATATGATGACCAGGCCAAAAACATTTATCAATAACAAAATCACTCATTCTGAGAGGCTCAATTGGCAATTGGCTGTAATTGCCCTGCATAATAGATTCAATGGTGCCTATAAAGTGACAATGAAGAGTACCGAGGGACGTCGGCTGCCTGACATATTCTGACAGAAGCATCGAAATTTCATTGTCAAGGGGGTATTGGTGAAACCGCACATGATCCTAACCTTTCCCAGTGAATTATTTATTTTCAGAACCCACGATTCTCAGTCGCCAGGAACCGAGGTTATGAATATTTCAATTCCCTAATTTGCTTTGTGGTTGTAAGTCTAGACTTTGGGGTTGGTTTGATTTGAAATGAACTTGAGAGCTGAAAATGTTAAGCATGGCTGGTAGGAATATTATGTTATCAAATGAAGACTGTGGCAGTTGTATATCGCTTGGTCCCTTATGATTTAAAACACAAAAGTGTTTGTTGTTGTTGTTGTACTTGGTACAATGCCTCATCTGCGCTTCTAAAATGCACTTAAAAAGTCTCATTAATGTATAATTCTGTGTTTTACGTCATTTATACACATACTACTATCTGAAGATTGCAGAGACTTTGACTCAGTCCTCCAAACTGAGGTGAGAATGTCACCGGAGAGATGTTTTTGTGGTTCAGGGATGAAAGTCGCTACTGTGACATTTACCTTTTGAGACTCTTCTGCAACTGACAAAATCTTGTCATTAGAAACATTTACCAAATGTTTGAGACAGAATCAAAGTTTGTGCTTTCCTTATGTCGAAAAAAAACAAACAAAAAAACACTTACAAATAGAAGTCACAGCACTTTCACATAACACCCACCTCAGTTCAGTGGAAACAAACAGGCCAGACTCATAAACGAGCATTTTGAACTTTTATCCTGAAACCACCACCAAAACAACATCCACCAGATCAAGACTCTGTCATGGTCAGCCAGATCTCCAGACCTGAACCCCACTGAAAACCTCTGGTATATGATCAATGGTCACAAGTCATCAAATAAACTGAGCTGCTTGCATTTTTGCACCAGGAGTGGCATAAAGTCAACCAACAGCAATGCGAACGAATGGTGGAGAGCATGCCAAGATGCATGAAATATGTGACCCAGGACCACAAAACCAGTCATAAGGGTCATTTTTTTTAAATTGAGATTTATACACCGTATGCTGAATAAATAAGCTTTCCATTGATGTATGGTTTGTTAGGATAGGACAATATTTGGCCGAGATACAACGATTTGAAAATCTGGAATTTGAGGGTGGAAAAAAATCAAAATAATCGCCTTTAAAGTTGTCCAATTGAAGTTCTTAGCAATGCATATTACTAATCAAAAATTAAGTTTTGATATATTTACGGTAGGATATTTACAAAATATCTTCATGGAACATGATCTTTACTTAATATCCTAATGATTTTTGGCATAAAAGAAAAATCGATAATTTTGACCCATACAATGTTTTTTTGGCTATTGCTAAAAATATACCCAAGCGACTTAAGACTGCTTTTGTGGTCCAGAGTCACATATGTGAATGAAAATCTGGGTTATTCTATTAAATATTGATTTCTGAACTCTTCTTAAGTTAAAATACTAATATTGTGTTGTTTAAAAATAAATATGAGCTTGTTTTCTTTGCATTATTTGAGGTCTAAAAACACTGTATTTTTTTATTTTTAATTTTGACCAGTTGTCATTTTCTGCAAATGTTTATTTGCAATTTGGGAGAAATGTCAGTAGTTTTATAGAATAAAAAGAAATTTGTAATTTTACTATATATATATATATATATATATATAAATTATTTCTAAAGGATCATGTGACACTAAAGACTGGAGTAATGATGCTGATGCTTTGCATCAGAGGAATAAACTACATTTTATATATATATATATATATATATATAAAAAGAAAACAAATATTTCACAACTTATTTTAAAATGTAATAAAGTTTCACAATATTGCAGATTTTACTGTATGTTTGATCAAATAAATGCAGCCTTGGTGAACAAAATAGCCGTGTTTTTCCAAAAACATTAAAAAAAAATATTATTGACCCAATACTTTTGAACAGTAATGTATGATATTTTAATCGAAAGATCAGAGCCAAAGTTATTTAACATAAAATATATAATAGAAATACAGTATAAATGATAACTATTTGGGATGAATGTTTATGAAGTGACGTTTCCTTATGAAAGTGCTGGGCAAAAAATAAATAAAAAAGTACTCGTAATTTTCTGTCAGGACATTATCCATAAATTATACATCCGTTTCAGTTCACTCTAAAACACAATGCAATGCAGTGCAAAATTCAAAATACAGGTAAAAAAAAAACAAATTCCTTCATACTAATACAGTGCATTATGCCCTATTTTTACAGATTATTATTATTATTTTTTGTATCAGAGTGTATTATATGACACAAGAAAATGTAAAATATATTTGGCGTCCATATAGCAGTAAAGAAGGTCACCCCTAAACATGTGCACTTGCAATATGTACAATAAGATTCAACACATAATTCATGCAAGTACGACATGTTGGCTGTGGAACAATATGTAGTTTATATTGACCAATCACTGTCATGCACCATACTTGGTTGACAGGACTGTTTTTCATGAACAACAACAACACGTCCTACTTGTACAAATCACCTTGTTTACTTCATTGAAATGTGTTGATTTGTTTACTCATGCTTGAACTTTTCCTCGGAGGCGAATTATGTCCTATTCCTCAACGTACCCTCCGTCATCCGCCACCGAAATGACATTCAAAATCCGTCTTCCCGAATCTCCCGCTGCGCATTTGATCAGTGAAATAACATTTTCAAATTAGTTTCATGTCAGAGACTCTCGACGGTAGCAGAGATATCGTTGGTCAAACGTTACGAGAGCGAAAAAGTTTGAAAAAGCAGGATGAATGGCTTCGCCGCCTAAAGGGAGGGTCTAATGTGCACAGAGACGCGGTTGGGGTTGTGTCCTCATTAGCAATGCTAATCGCTTTTAGCGCTCTGCTGCTACTGCTGTCAGCGCCGAGGCCTCGTGTTGTTCTTGAGATCAGGGTTTGAACAAGAATGATGGTTGCACACAGACACTGACGCACACAATTTTGTGGTGCTTAAAAAGAATCCGCTTGTAGTCATTGTGCCTTCGGGGAGACAATGTATCATCTCGCTTCAGTCTCTTTTAAATGGAGAGGGGCGAGCGTAATCAACCCTCGGGGTCTTTTTAAGCAGCATGTGGTGTTGCCTTGCTTTACAACAAGTGTCTGCAACACAGGCGCACTAGGAAGGGACGGGAATGGCAGAAAGAACGCACAACAGAAGCATTTTATCCATGAAAGATGACAGGTTCCTTAGATATACGACCAGCGTCATGCTTGGTAGCAGGTGTCAGCTTGGTTTGAAGATAATGGCTTCCCATCTCGGTGAACCACTGGGTAGTAAAGAACAACACTGAGCGCCAACTGCCCTGCAACAGATGGATTTTCTTTCACAAGGTTTCCTTTAATGAGGAAAGCAGTCTGTAAACTTCAAAAGGGTCGGAATTAAAACTACAGGCTGAGCTGAAGCTTTCTGCTAGCGTATGTCATATGGTTTGGTGTCGTTCATAGGTTGTCCAGCAGGGATGCTAAAATACATTTTGTTAAATAGTATTTCCAATTGTAAAGTATGTATTAAAGAACCCAAATGCAGTTTAGTAATACATGTAAAAAGTACTAAAAGTCATGAACACTTGTAGTAGTAGTTACTAGTGGTGTTTTTTTTTTGAGAAAGATAAGGCCACAAACAATACACAAACAAGTAAACAATACATTGCATGGGTCAAAATGATATTTTCTTTTATGCTAAAAATCATTCGGATATTATGTAAAGATCAAGTTCCATGAAGATATTTTGTAAATGTCCTACCATATAGATCAAAGCTTTTTTTTTTGATTAGTAATACACATTGCTAAGGACTTCATTAGGACAACTTTAAAGGCGATATTCTCAATATTTTGATTTTTTTTTTGCACCCTCAGATTCCAGATTTTCAAATAGTTGTATCTCAGCCAAATATTGTCCTATCCTAACAAACCATACATCAATGGAAAGCTTATTTATTATTTTTTTTAAAAATTACCCTTGTGACTGGTTTTGTGATCTAGGGTTACATATGATGTTTAATTTAAACAAAAATCTTATTATAAAATAAAATATATTTATATATTGGATACATTATCTAAAATTATATAAACTATATTTTAAGTTTATATATTATTCATAGCTGTATATTTATATGTTTATATTTTATATTAAATCTGTCTGTAATTTATCTATATAAGTCATATATGCGTCAGACCAAGGCTGCATCTCATTGCTAGTTTTACTTTATATATTTTTTTATTTTATTTTTGCAAATGGCATCATGTACATTCAGTGGTTATGTGCTTTTTGATTTTGCAGTAAATATACTATATACAATAAATTCCAAATAGAACCAGGCCTCAGATTCATTTGTAAATGAGTGATGTTGATGATTTTCCAGGAATGCTTCAAGTTAATCTTCATGGTAACTGAACAAATGGTGCAGAATCAAAATGAATCTGGCAGGTCTTTTCCCAGAACAGGCCTGTGATTGCTATTCTGCACCTGGCCACCTCTTGATGCGGTTCAAAGGCTCTTTTCAAGGATAGCCTTTTCACACTTCCATCGTACAAGCTCACCTCTTGACTCCATCTTCACTCCTTGTGTCTCTCATCCACTAATAAGAGAGTATGAGGCCAGGGCAGGCCTCTGCCTTTAATTAGCTTAGTATAAAATCAGCCAGTAGAAGTCCTCTGCTGAGGGACACCAGTGATCTTTACAGCTTCTTTTGACACGTACATGTAGTGAGAGAAAAAACATTCTGATAATGACTGCATAATCAATAGTACTGTACAAAGGTTGCACAAAAATCATCAGTTTTTTTTTTTTTGATTTTCATGGTTGCTGGTGGTTGAGTAAATTATGTATGCATGTATGCATGTATGTATGTATTTATTTATTTTCCTGAAATCTCTCTCTCTCTCATATATGTATATGTACTGTACCTATATATAATTAAAAATATTATTTTCTATAAATTACATATAGGTATATATTACTATTAATTTTACTTAATATTATGTAATCCACATAAATAAATAAAGTGTCTGTACATTTTTATTTTACAAATAAAATATGTATAATTTAAAATGTTTTTATATTATTTTAATAATATTTAATACTATGTGTGTGTGTGTGTGTGTGTGTGTGTGTGTATAATATTGTAAATACTTTGTATACAAAAGCAAAATAGCTGATTGTTTTAATGGAATAAAGCTTTATATCTTTTGCATATTATTTCCAAACTGCATCTGGGGAAATTACACCCATGATTAGCTTTTTATGTCTACTGTTTTGGCTTGTTTTTAAAGTGATCTGTTCCAGAATTATTCCTGATCTAGTTGCATTCTCTGGTTATGGATGTATTTGTAAAACAATAACACTGCGCGCATCAGGACAGTAAATAAATGCGAGATACGTCTCCATAGGAACTGCCCTTCAAGGCCTCAGGCGATCCTGACAGCCACGGGGAGGAACAATATAAATAAATAAGAGGAGGAGGAGAGTCTATGAGAAGCTACTGCTGCAGACGCTGAAGTCGCAGCCATAATTCAGATTTCTAATGTCACAGTACAGTTAATAAAGTTTAAATAATTTAGTGAAACATAATGAAAAGTCGAGGTCTGCAGCTAAAGTCAGGCCAGCTGTAATGAAAGTCTAATGCATTTAATTTGCTTCAAATCTGAAGGCACCTCTGTGTACGGCGAGTCTCTCGCAAAGGGTTGACAGGCGAGTTTGTGTTGGGGAAGTCAGGAAGTCTGTCTGTGATCCTTCAGTGATCAAATGCTTTGCACAACTCAAAAGACAGCTGCAGCATTTCAGTGAGTTGTTTTTTTCTCTTATGGGGATCTATGGAATACAGCGCAACGCTCGGCTTCAGGAAGTTCACATCCCAGTCATTTTCTCCATAGAGAAACAGATTTTTAGCAATATCACATAAACCTTTCAAGTCAGTCTTACCATGAGCTCTGGTTGTTAGGCGATGATTAATGATTCTGTAGGAGCCACAAGTTAGAGAGATGTTGACAATATTATTTAAAAAAATAGTGTTTTATTGCTGAATATTCTGTGAAATTTTACATTATACTAACAATCCTGCAATAAGCTTCAGAATCAGAGAAGGTGATTAACTGTTTTGTTAATATTTTTATTTAGATTTTATTTTTATAGTAGTGTTTTTACTTTCATTTTAATTAATTTTAAATTTTAAATAATTTCTTTATTTAATATGTCTATATGTTTGTATTATTTTTATTTTTATTTATTTAGTTTTACATTTAGTTTACACACACACACACACACACACACACACACACACGCACACACAGAGATAACAGTACTTTTTAATGATTTTAAATTATGTTCAACACTACCACCCACTCCTATAAAAATGACAAATGACATTATATCACATTTTTATCTTATTTACTTATATACGTATATGCAGTGGCTATGAGTGGAATGGAATACTAGCATACTTATTGCACACTGTCAACAATACACTTATTTTGCACTTTTAATCCCATTATGCATTTACATATCTTAACATTTGGCAGCCCAAACAAATAATGCTTTTGGTTCATTCATCACACTGAAAATGGAAGGTCAAGTAAAGTACATTGCATTATGGGATGCAAATGTAATGTGCTCTGTTGTATACTGCACATTTTGGTAAATATATTTGTGTATTCTGTGCATGACGACAGTTTGCTTTTTGGTTGTGTGAAATCCTTTAGGGCTGCAAGATTTGGGGAAAACTTCAATTTAAAGTATGAAATCTGCATGTTCATACTTGGGTTTACTTTTTACAAGAACAAACTCGAACCTTATTTAGCCCAAAAATAAATAAATAAAAAAATGTAAAAAGATTTAAGAAGATTAATTAAAAAGAAAAAAAGTGCTTGTTTATATATATATATAT
>NW_015643167.1:229982-231691 GCF_001515625.1 Sinocyclocheilus rhinocerous | reverse complement strand
ATATATATATGCCACATTTCCACTCTTTTCAACAATTCAATACTATAAAATAATAATAATTGTCATGATTTTACCTACCCGGTACGCAGAGGTACATATTTTTATGAGACTGGGTTGCTATTTTACTGTGATTACTGATTACAATATTGATATTAATGTCTTTATTCTCAAACAATAAACCTTTGAGCTTTTATTCTGATGGGTTGCTTTCACTAAGACATATCACAATATCGATTTTATTTTAGATATATTGTGAAGCCCTAACACTGCAGCAATAGTAGTTAATTTCCTCATAGAAGATGTTTATTGTTGCCTTTTTTTCACTAATTTTGTGATTCAGAGCTTGTATATGATTTGTGGCTCTTTAAATATTTTATTTACATTTTTTAAATCCACGAAAAAAAAATGAATGTGTAAAATACTTAGGTAAAATAAAAAGGTGATGGTTACTGCTGATCATTAACACAGACTGTAATCCAAGTTTGAGTTAATGCGTACAGGGTTTGAGCAGTGCATTCTGCTTTTAGCATTTGTTTTGACTCCTTCTTTGTATTTTTCAGCCGGCAGCAGACAGGTATGTGTACTAATGAAGACTGAAAGCAATCAAGTGAGCCAATTTTACTAATATTTTCTCAATTATTTCCTCTGGGTAAAACAAAGTTTAATCTCTCCACTTTCTTGGAGGTTTGTTTAAAATTAAATTAAATTGTTAGACGATGATTCATTGTAAGATAGAGGCTTTAAATGAAGCCTTCTGTTTGGTATCTCAAGAGACCTATTAGCATCCATAGAAAAATCAAAGACTAATTGTCAGCATTAGGGAAGTCATACTGTGGCTGCTCTCTTCTCACTATCTATTGGTACATGAGAGCAGGTCGGTGCTTCTGTTTCAAACAGGTTCTTTCGCAGTTCATTCAGTGCAAGCCATTTGTAGTCTTAATTTGCTGTGCATTTTAAGGGAAAACTCAAGAAGATCAATCCCAAGATTTGCTTTAAATGGTGACTTCAGCTCAGAGATGGACACCAATCATTCAATGGATTGGACTAAATTGCTGTATCTCCATCTGGTTCTCCTTTTGTGCATACTGTGTTTATTCTGACAAGAGGTAAACAGACTTAGCACTGGAGAAAATTCATCAGAGCACTAAGCTGAATGGGTATGGCACGTGGTTGTCATATACGGCTGATTGCGCACATGTATTGATGGACCATGTTGTATCTCTTTATGTTCAGAATTAATCAATGCATTTACCCAGAATGAACATTTCCTATTAACATGAAAGATATATGCTGATAACTCATTAAATTACTTCGGGGGTACATTATTTATGTCATGCTAAATGGATGTATGTTCACATTTTCCAGTGCTATTTTGCTTTTCCTTACTCAGATGTGAAGCTTGTACTCATTAAAATTCAATCATGCATTATTTTCATGGTCTCTGATTTGTGTGTTGTTTAACATACACTGTATAGACCAGGGGTTTTCAACCCCCAGGGGGGCGCCAGCAACTGTCAAGGCGCGAGCATCAGTTAATTCAGAGACGTTCCCTTGAGAATTTATGAATATGAGTTAACAAATCGTTAGCCATCCACTAGGGGACAATCTGACTCCCACTGCTAGTCGACAGTTAGAGCAGAGTTGGCTCGAGTATCAGTCACGCTCAGTGAATGGGACTTGCCGCGTTTTGTAGTTTTGGGCTAGTTTTG
>NW_015643167.1:215528-225938 GCF_001515625.1 Sinocyclocheilus rhinocerous | reverse complement strand
GCTATCTTTACAAGTATCCTTGTAAGCACAGTCGGTTGTTTTAAGTGAATGTAAACAGTGAAGAAGATATCAAATGTACATCAGTATAACGGATCCGTGCATTTCTTATGCAAATAATGTTAATCAAAAAGAGCAAACGAAAAATTGTTCGCTGCTTTAATAACTTTAATGAATATTTGCTTTTATGTTAATTAAAGTAATTCGGTGTTATATTCTGTCTTGCAAACAAGACAGAATATAAGCAGTTCTGCTTGCGGAATTTGCAAACTTTAAGACACAAGCTATTTTGCAAGACTTGTGGCATTAGGTGGTGAAATGCAACGGAATGATTCAAAGTGACTGAATGAATTAAAATAATTGAATCAACCAATTAGTTCAGAAATGCTGAAACATGTGACTTTCTTTATAAATGAATCATTGAATAATTCATTCAATAGATTCCTTCGAAAATGCTGATTAAGTCGAATACAAATCAAACAAGTGACTTTATGAACCACTGAATAATTCATACAACCGATTTGTTCAAAAACAGTGGTTCATTCACGAACAAAACAAGTGACTGGCTTTATGAATGAGTCTCTGAATAATTAATTGAACCAATTCATTCAAAAATGGTGATTCATTCACAAACAAAACAAGTAACTTCCCTTATGAAAGAATCATATAATAATCATACAACTGATTCGTTCAAAAACAATGATACATTCACGAACGAAGCAAGTGACTGCCTTTATAAATGAATCACATAATAATCATACAACTGGTTGATTCAAAAATAATGCTTCATTCATGAAGTAACTGTTTTTATGAATGAATCAAATCTAAATAAATCATTAAATAACTCATTCGTTCAAAATGCTAATTCATTCACAAACTAAATGAGTAACTCTTTATCTATTATTTATTGAATTGATTAGCATATATTTATTCATTCATCCGATTCGTTCAAAAAAATGGTGATTCATTTAGAAACAAAACAAGTGATACCTTTAAATGAATCATTGGAAAAAAAAATTCAAAAACACTGATCACAATAATTAGAAATATAGAAGAAATATTAGACAGACTATGAAGAATTACTGAAATAAATGAACTTTTCCACGACATTCTAATTTATTGAGATGCACCTGTACATATTCCATAACTGCAATTTCAAAAATTCTATTTTAATTTGTATTATTATTATTATTATTATATTTTTTTTTTTTTTGCATTGAAAGAAACCTGCTGTTAAATTAGAACTGGACATGTTGTTCATTCCAGCTCCAAAATGCCATGAGGTTCAAATAAAGGGTTACACTCCCGGTGAAGACAAGCAGTGAGAGGTCAACAGGCAGTCTCATATGTCACACTCTCCACTAGCCGCACAAATAAGTGAGACGCAGAACAAGAACAAGCAGACCTCCAGAGGACTTCCTGTAGCATCCTGTCAACAGCTGCTTTTGCCTTCTTGCCTAATTATCTTAAAAAAAAAAAAAACTTGTACTCAGCAAGAGTTGAATCAAGGACAAGATTTAAATTAAGCATTTTTTTTAAGGAGCCAAGGTATATTATGAATTGTTAGGCGCTGTTTGCAGTCATGCATTAGCCAGTGTATTCGCTCTGAGCACATTCTGTGTGATTCATCCAGTGCTGTGCATGCTGAGAGGCTAAGAAAGTGTTATGTAACATGCATACTTAGTTTGACAAGGTCTTTAAAGGGCTTGTCACAAAAGACATGAAGGGACAGATATTCAGAAATTCAAAATGCATTCCAGGTTTTAATTTCAGCAAACTGGCTTTTATTATTCCTTAGACTTTGTTTTGTTCATAGGTTCTGCTGGAAGAAAGCTACTGCACAGCTAACAAAAATATGTCATTGAGTTATGAAAACGTTATTTCTGAATGGTTATGCTATTAATGGTTTTGTCTGTACATGCTGTTCATTCTTGCAGATCAGTAATGCAGCGCGTCATGGGAAAGGAATTGATGGGTTTCTTGAGGATTTCAGTTTGCCTCTTGCGATAGATCAAATTGAAAACATTATATATGCACCAGCTCCAGAGCTTCAGCAATGATTATTGTGTCTTCCCTTTCTTTCCCCATGCACTTTGTTTTTCATAAATTTTTGATTGTACGCATAGCAACAGGCTAATATGATTGTAATACAAATATGATGCACCACCTTGGGAGTCAACAATCTCAATGCAACATTTGCAATTTGCAATTTGCAATTAGGAGATAAACATCTTGGTTATGATCAGGGGTTAAATTAGTCCAGAATAATGTTCTGGCACTTTGGGGGGGAAAAAAAAAATGTCAGTCTGTTTCTCAATTCAATGCATCCATGTACTGTGTGCACTGGTGCAGTATTTGTTTGACCCAGTGCACAGATTCTCTCTTCATTTAGCGAAAGTTCATTAGACATTATGCTTCCCTCTAGTCACTGAAAGAGGAGATATAATCTCAAAATAAAATTCTACCATCCTGTTTCTGATATATATATATCAACTGGTATTCTTTCAGTAAGATATGTAAGTAAGATACTGACCACTGACAATGAACTTATACTGAACAAAATCAGAGCTTAAGTTGTGCTCAGATTTTCAGCATAGTGTCTTCAGAATATTTTGCAGCAGAGTGGCACAGTGGTCTCTGTTCACTAGACAACAGAATAAATTAGTGGAAATAATGTGTCAACTTGGTTCAGAATAATGTTCTGTTCATGTAATAAGCACAGACTGTTTCAAAAACAACACTGAAAACAAACCAGCAAATATAGATCTACTGCTGAAATGTACAAACTTTAAAACATGACCAATTTGTGGCCACAAACCTCGCAAACTTTGACAAATCCAGCATTTTTTATTTTTTTCTCAGAAACTAACTTACAAATATTGTTTAGTGACAACTTCTGGTGGCCACCTACGTCCGTGCACACATGCGTATAGCTACTTGTTTTCCGCACTTTAAATTAACAAAGGTATGGCAAAAGAAAATCACAGAAATCTGAACAAAGCACGTATTGAGTTGTCCTGGATGGGTGCACTAAAGGAAAACAAAAACAAACACAACGTCCGAACGAAGTCCGAATCTCAAACGAATAACTAAACATACAGCGCAAAAAATGTAATCCATTTCAAGAACAAATGATTCTTATGAACAGATTCGAAAACATACTGCGAGACCAGTGCAATACGATTCACGAACAAATGACTATTTGAAACGGATCTTTTTAGTGAATCAAAAGCCACGAACCAGTGTAGTTTGATTCAGGAACAAATGTCGCCGGTGCTGGCAAAATGAGTCACAGTGAGCAAATTTTCAAAAATGACTTCGGCTATTTTTACATTCTTCATTAAAATACCTTCAAAATGATGTATGATTTGTTGGAATTGAAAAAAAAAATGACTGAGCTACACCCGTTTGAAGTCGATGGAGTCAGCAAAGTAAATTTAGAGAAAAACTGATTTAAAGTTTTCTAAAGGTTCCAACGCAAAATCATCTAGCAACATTACATCTTTTCCACCACTCCTTTTCTTAATAATCATTACTAGATAAATAATCACAATAAAGCATTTATTTTGATTTTATCTCTGTTGTTATAAATAAGAACAGATGCAAAAAGAACAAATAGACCTATTATAAAGAAACAAGTGTATAGTGTATTACTTCTTTTTCATTTTACATCTAAACATAAGCATTTAAGTAAGAAAAAACAAATAGTAAAATGTAAAATTCACTTAAGTGTGTTCATTACAAATAAATTGATTATTACAACTACAAAAGCAGTTCGATCAAGAGCAGCAAGGTTTGAAGTCGATGGAGTCAGCAAAGTAAATTTAGAGAAAAACTGATTTAAAGTTTTCTAAAGGTTCCAACGCAAAATCATCTAGCAACATTACATCTTTTCCACCACTCCTTTTCTTAATAATCATTACTAGATAAATAATCACAATAAAGCTATTTCTTTTGATTTTATCTCTGTTGTTATAAATAAGAACAGATGCAAAAAGAACATATAGACCTATTATAAAGAAACAAGTGTATAGTGTATTACTTCTTTTTCATTTTACATCTAAACATAAGCATTTAAGTAAGAAAAAACAAATAGTAAAATGTAAAATTCACTTAAGTGTGTTCATTACAAATAAATTGATTATTACAACTACAAAAGCAGTTCGATCAAGAGCAGCAAGTGATTCCCTCTTTTCTTTTATTGTTAGATTAACATTAATGATACAGACGGCCTATGCTGTATATCAAAACATAGTGTACTGCACGGATCTAATATATAGTTACACATCCTGTGTTTTTCCCCAACAGTTCACCAAACGTTCACTTAAGATACAGCACAACAGATTATGTTTGCGTGAATACTTAAATGTAATTAGCCTACTGTAAATCTGTGTATATGCAGAAGGTTACTTTGGAAATGTAATAGGTTACAGATTACAAGTTACTCTATTTAAAATGTAATAGTAGTGTAACTTTTTCAATTACTTTATTGAAGTAATGTAACTGATTACTTTTGATTTCTTTTTGATTACTTTTCGAAATTTCTAATGAATGTTTTCAACTTTTAATCATTTTCTAACTTTTACACCATGCAGGGTTAACCTTACAGTAGTATTCAACACCGATTACTGTCACACTTTCAAAATCCTTCATCACTTGAATTAAGATGATAATAATTGAACATATCCACCACAAAATAAGACTTTAGTAACGCCATTTACTTTGAGATTGATCTGAAGTTCAATGCAGATTTAAAATCATAAGAAATAGTTTACTGATAATGTTTTTGAAACCAAATCTTCGCATAGGCCTAACTACAGGAAACACTGGCATCTAGGCTAGAAAAAAAAAAGTTAATAAAAAAAAAATGCATATACATCAACCAGAATATGGTTATCTAATAAGCATGTGTCCTATTCGGTGTCCTAAACATTGGTGTCTGTTTATGATATGACGATAGTTTTCTCAAAAGAAATGGTAAAATGCTCATGAAGTGACTCAGAGCAGTTCTAGAGATTATGTTTATGTGTTCATGTACTCATATATTGAGGCAGCAGAGGCTGAAAACACCGCGAGCGATACACATGCTTCAGTAAATGAAACCGCACGTCTGCGCCATTAATTTCCAGAGACACGCAGAACGTGCAGGATTTATATATTGTCTTTTTGCGGCTTAATATTCACAGACACTAGTCCATATCGTGTTTTGATTCAAGTGTACTGACCTACTTTTGATTTATCCAAAATGTGGCATATTCCATGACATTCCGCGTTATAGGAATTCCGTTTTTTGACTGAATTCTACGAACCAGTCCGCAGTGTGTTTTCCACATCGCGAAAATCATAGGGTCGTATGTCTCATAGTTTAGAGTATTCAGTGCAAAATGGGAAATAAATCAATTAAATCTGTATATGTGGGTGTGTGTAAATATTCAAATGTAACCCGCTTTGTAATTGATAGCATTTTCATAAGTAACTGTAATTTAATTACACATTTTTTCTTAGTAACTGTAACTGATTGCAGTTACATTTATGTTGTAATTAAATTACGAAACGCCGTTACATGTAACTAGTTACTCCCCAACATTGTGTATATGTGAATCAGGATTGAGCACCGTCGGTGTCGTCTTTATGCGGTCGCTTCGGATGAGAGTCAGCGCGAGAAGCGAACAGAGAAAACGTACAAATAAAGATACTTTTAGATGTTCAATAACTATTTAGACTATTGGGATCGCTAGATGAGGGCGTAGTGAACTAATTTTTGTGAAAACCTCAAATTCAAATTTCTTTTTCTTTTTCTTTTTTCTTTTTTGCCTGTAGCTAAAAATTTGCCTGTGCGCATTCCGACTTATTTTGCCAGCACTGGTCACAAATGACTCAATTACTGAATAAGCATCTGGCTCACTTTAATGACGTTTAAATAGCATATTTAATATTCAGTCAAGATGGTTTTCTGTCCAACTCTGAGTCTTCACAACAAATATTGAAGTGATTCAGAAGACCTGGATATAACCCAGAAGTAATGGACTACTTTTATGGAGTGTTGTCCAATATTAGATGAAAGGATGACCCCAAACACCTCTACAGATGTCTGGACTAAGCCCAGCATATTCACTGACCCTTGAAGCGCCCTTGGATATCAAAGTTGTTTAGATTGGAGGAAACTGTATTATTTTAATGCGTGTTATGCTTTGTATGTCTGTTTAATATTTCTCCTTTTTTTGTCAGTGTGTAATTAAGCCAACACAGTCTTGTTCGTGCCAGTCATCTCTTGTGACAACTGCAGTATCCATGGCGACGAGGCCATCAGGCATTAAGAACTGCTGAAAAATAATAGGCATATTTATAGCAGGGAGTGCTGATAATGATGATGGATGTGGAGATCAAGAAGGACTTTGATGAGCTGAGGCTGAACCGCCAGATTACAAAAGTTGATGCATGGTTACATTTATCACAACAGAGGGAACGGCTATCTCCTGTTTCCCGTGCACACCGAAGATGTTTTGTCACATTTGATATCAGAAGCTAATATGAAAACGTCACGTGGGCATTAGGCTTGTGAGCCCGATAGATGGATGAGGAAATATGCAAATCACAGCACTTCACTCTGTGACGTGCATTATTGACATAAGTAGAACCGTTGGAGTGTGATTTAAAGCTGTGACAAACATGATTGATGCTCACTTGGGTTCCTCTGACATATCAAGATGTAAATTTGCATGAACATAGTTTACACAAGAGAACCGCTGTGCAGTGAGCTGCCAATATTGTCAGTTATCTGTATGTAAATAGTTTTCTTGGAGCATTTTCTCTCACCCGGACCAGTGGAGTTCAAATATTTGACACATTAACAACTTTGGATTTTTTTTATTTTTATTTTTACCCTGAACAATTTAAATAAAATGCAATGGTTTTGAGTCTCTTCTGCTCAGCAAGGCTGCATTCATTTGATCAAAAATGCAGTACAAACAGAAATATTGTGAACTATTATTACAATTTAAAATAACTGTTTGCCGTTTCAATATATTTTAAAATGTCATTTATTTCTGTGATTCAAAACTGTTTTTTAGCATCGTTACTCCAATTTTCAGTGTCACATGATCCTTAAAAAATCATTCCAATATGCTGATTTGCTGCTCAAAATAAAAACAATTCCTATTATCAAAGTGGAGTTCAAATATTTGACACATTAACAACTTTGGATTTTATTTTATTTTTATTTATTTATTTTTTTACCCTGAACAATTTAAATAAAATGCAATGTTTTTGAGTCTGTTCTGCTCACCAAGGCTGCATTAATTTGATAAAAAATGCAGTAAAAACTTAAATATTCTGAAATATTATTACAATTTAAAATAACTGTTTGCCATTTCAATATATTTTAAAATGAAATTTATTTATGTGATTCAAAGCTGTTTTTTTTTAGCACCATTACTCCAATTTTCAGTGTCACATGATCCTTCAAAATATTTTTTTCATTTAAATATGCCGATTTGCTGCTCAAAAAACAATTCTTATTATCAAAGTTGAAAACTTAACAAGATATCTACCAATCAATAATTTTGGTAAAAATGTTTACCAATCCAATTCAACTGAAAAAGTTTTACATCTGATATAATTGAAGCTACTTGTTATATAAGGACAAAAACGTTAATCTGCTTTGTCAAGCACAAAAACTCCCATTGCTGTGGCAGTTGTAGTCAGTCTGTAAGTTATTTATGTTGTAGAACAAAAGACAAAAGGCTCTACAAGTAAACCACTGATGCCATTTTCATAATTAGAAAAGCAGCATAGGAAATTCCAGAAAAGGGACGCATGGACTTAAAATGCTAATTCTGTTCCGCATTGTTGGACTACACATTTTTATCTCCAAAGAACACGCGATGTGTGCCACTGTTGCTTTTAAAATATAAACGGTACACTCTCAGAAAAAAAGGTACAAAAGTTGTCACTGGGGCGGTACCTTTTCAAAAGGCACACCTTTGTACCTAAAGAGTACATATTGGTACCTTAAAGGTACATATTAGTATCTAAAGTGTACATATTAGTACCTAAAAGGTACAGAAGTGTACCTTTTGAAAAGGTACCGCCCCAGTGACAGCTTTTGTACCTTTTTTTCTGAGAGTGTACCAGGAAAGTGATTTATTTATTTCCAAATTCCCTTCCATCACCTCTCTATCATCTTAACAGCTTTTAAACTAATACGTTCTCCTTTAACACAGACATTTCTTCAAAATTCTTGCTTTACACTGTCGGTTAAAACAGGTCATTTAGATGAACGAAAAACATCGCATGAATTATGAGATTCTCCTCTTCAGACAGATTGCAGCCTGAAGGGAAGATCTCTGTCAATAATGTGCCGCTTGTAAGTGTCTTATCAAAGGATGTGGAGATGGCAGAAATCCCTCAGATCCACACTTTTGTCAATCGCACTTATTGCTGAGGGTAAACAAATCAACTCCATAGCACAAGCTCTGTACTGGTTGACAGGAAAACACGGCCTACTTCATAAACAGAGGAAATAGAGAGAAGAGCAGAAGAAGATTAAGATTGTAAATGTTCTGTGGAGAGCAAATAAATGAATGCCAAATCTGTGGATGGGGGGCGTTTGCGCTGCCTTTCCTGCTGCACTTCCTCTGGGAAGAAGTGCTGCCAACACACTGCACAACTTTTAATACGAATTTAAAGCGCCTAGACAAAATCGACTGTAATAAGTGTCAAGTCATTTTTTTCAACTTGATATTTATATCGCTAAATCGAGACACCATGCATTCAAATGTAATTCATCTTTCATTTGACTGACATTTTTCCAATCAAGACCACAAATATTCAACCCCTTGGCAGTTAAATTGGAATTAATATTCAGAGGTGCCTTGCGAGTATGAGTTTTCTTTCTCTCTCAGCGTGCATGCGTCTAAACTTTCTTCAGAAATAGCCAATGGTGTCTGAAATAGGCATGGTGTTTACATGCTACTACAAAGTAAAGCGTTTATATAGTACCACACCAAAAATTATATATATAATATGTGTGATAAAGAGAACAAAACAACTTTCTTGCGTGATAAAGATAGCAACAAATGAGTGAACCTGAAAGGTCACCACATTTCTGGATCTTTTTATTGCTTGTTGTGCTTTTATGCACTTTATGCATTGACTGCGAGTGTGTAACCCTGAATCATTTGTCAGACGTAAATATGATTTTATTATTTAAATAATTTATTCAGTACAATAAAATAAAATTTGCATGTTTACAGACATTTTATTTTATTATATTGTATCTCAGAATTTAGCTTTTGCATATATACATACAATAATTATTGTACCATGGTACTAATTTACAGTATACTCACTAGCGCAATCCACTAGCAAAACTCATAGGGTAATAATAATTAAAAAAAAGATCCAGGAAATTCATTATATGGACAAAAGGCATCCGCTGTCACTGCAGCTGAATAAAATGCAGAAAGAAACGTTCTGTATGATGAAACATGATGAAGAATCAGCACACGATTGCAACAGTATATGTATAGTTTATCTGTGTTCTTCAAGCCATCTCAGGTATTTTCATATGGATAATGCATCTTATTGCAATGCTAATGGACATAGCCTTTACTTTAAAATAAGAATCAGTTCACAGAAGGAAGTTATTTCAAACACTCGATCGATGCTATAGCGCAAGTTTGGAGTAAAACGTATGTAGTTATTCTCATAAATTGTCTTTGACACTGTGTTAAACTAAAAACGATTAGCATTTTAGTCTCTTCTGTTTAGTGTAATTGTTCCTTTTGTATGCAGCTGTGTGATTCATTGGTCATGAATGAATGAATGAATGAATGAATATAGAGTCATTTGACTGATAGCATGATTTTTTTTTCAAGATTTCTATAGATATCACAATATATCGTTATCATGAATTTTTGAGACCATGATAACCGTGTAGTGAACAATCTGATATCGTGACAGCCCTATTACATATAAAATAATTCATTTTATATGATTATATTTAATAATACTGTTATTTTGTTTGTTTGCATTCACTATTAATGACTATTTTATTTCAATATTACTATTTATTTATAAGGCTTTAATATTATTACATTTAAACTAATTAATATTATATTAAATAATTAATTATATCTAACATTAATGTTATTTTGTCTGTTTGCATTCACTATTTATGACTATTTTATTTCAATATTACTATTTATTTATAAAGCATTTAATATTATTACATATAAAATAATTAATATTATATTAAATAATTATATCTTATATTGATGTTTTTTTTTTTCATTCACTATTGATGACTATTTTATTTCAGTAATACTATTTATGAACCATTTAACATTATTAAATATAAAATAATTCATTTTAAATTAAATCATAATATTTAATATTAATGTATTTTTTTTT
>NW_015643167.1:213699-215148 GCF_001515625.1 Sinocyclocheilus rhinocerous | reverse complement strand
ACACACACACACATCCCGCCTGCAGCAACACTCAGGTCATGGCGCCTTTTCTCCAGATTTTTCCTCATTTTCAAACTTTCCCGACCTGCATTGACATTTTAAGGTGTCACCACTGGACCGGAATGAGTCTGGTGGGGTGTAGTCTTATTATAGGTCTCCGGTCTTTTCCAGTAAGTGTAATTTGTGATTTTGGTTCATTTCAAAGAGCTCTCCTTCTCCTGGCCAATCGATGAGGCTCATGTTTTTTTTGGGGGGGGGCTAACAATGTTGCTGTGCAGCTATGCTAATTTATTTTTCCTGGTTGTTCCCTGTTGTACTGTATTCTGATTGAGATGAACTATAATGTCCCCATCATTACTTCGCCATTTTGCCCTCCCCTACGGGCAATTTAATGGAAATAATTTTCAGGTGGGCTGTAATTTTTCTTTCATCTCAATTTGCCCACACACATCCGAAGAAAGCGGTAGCTAAACAGCGTCTTTTTGTGAAACAAAGAGGTGTACGCCATCATGTCAGCTTATACAACAGCCTAGTTATAGTGGGTAAGAAAAGCTGTCGTTTTTAGTCCGTAGATATTTAGTCCGATTATTTTAAGCAACGTGACTCACAGTTCACTTATTACAGACCCAATCCCCTCTGAGTATCCCGAGGTTAAGTGTTTCGCTCAAGGGCTCAATGGTGATTGCTCATGGATCTCTGCTAGTGGGGTTTGCTCTTACAAACTTATTTATTAGTCAAGATTTTTAACCTCTAGGGCAGCATAATTAATACTGATGGTCGCTGGGAATGTGTTTTCTCAAGGTCAGCCTTCTTTGCAACTTTTATATAATATTTTTTTCCCTAATTTTTTTTGTTAAATTAGGAGATTCCCCACTGAATGCACCACCTGCTGCTTCTCTCGCACAATGAATAAAGTTCAATTTTGTGCCCTATTAATTTTTTTTTAAAGCAATACAGGCACAAATCTTGTGTTCTTTAGAGAGTAAAACTATTAGATATAAATTATTTAAAAGAAGTCTCTTATGCTCACCAAGGCTATATTTATTTGAACTGAAACATTGTAAAAACAGTAATATTCAAGATACCGGGTCTCTATTTGAATATACACTGAACAAAATTATAAACTCAACACTTTTGTTTTTGCCCCCATTTTTCATGAGCTGAACTCAAAGATCTAAGACTTTTTCTATGTACACAAAAGGCCTATTTCTCTCAAATACTGTTCACAAATCTGTCTAAATCTGTGTTAGTGAGCACTTCTCCTTTGCCGAGACAATCCATCCACCTCACAGGTGTGGCATAATCAAGATGCTGATTAGACAGCATGATCATTGCACAGGTGTGCCTTAGGCTGGCCACAATAAAAGGCCACTATAAAATGTGCAGTTTTATCACAGCACAATGCCACAGATGTGTATGTTGCACATTTTAGAGTGGCCTTTTATTGTG
>NW_015643167.1:209863-210250 GCF_001515625.1 Sinocyclocheilus rhinocerous | reverse complement strand
CATGCTATACAGATAATGTAGAGTCGTGCATTAATCTGAGTGATGACAGATGTTATGGGAGTGGCTTGATGGAGCGCAGAAGATGCAGATAACATGATCTTGACCCTTAAGAAACTAATTAATGCTGTCACGTAACAAATCTGTTCAAATATAAAATTTAATGAATTGTTAATTACTACATTGAAATAAAAATGTAAAGCCTGTACACATATTAGAAATCGTGACTATAAATAATTGGGAATCATGTAAAACATTTAAATGAAATAAAAACAGTGCACATTTAATTTATCTATTATAACATTTATGTAGTTTTGTTCGCTTGGCTGTTTTCTTATAAAAGTCCAAAAATGTGTCAAGTTTTTCGTCAGGTGTCTTTTTTAATTATAT
>NW_015643167.1:207035-209612 GCF_001515625.1 Sinocyclocheilus rhinocerous | reverse complement strand
GCGCAATTATCTCAGATAACTCAATCCAGCCATACTAATCATCAACAACAGGTGCGTTTGAAGAACCGAATTAGCCAGATCCTGATTAGCGTGATGATATCATCTTGGATGTGACATTTCATCTCGGATGTAATAAGCGATGTACGAAGAACGGGCCCCAGTTCATCAATTAACATCCTGTGAAGTAAAAAGCTGCGTGTTTGTAAGAAACAAATCCATTATATAACTATAAAATTAAATTTCTGGCCAAAATACAAGTCCATCATCACTTGTTATCTCACATCAAAATCCACCAACATTGGTGAGCAAGTGCTGTAATGCTAAATTTATCCAAATCTGTTTCCATGAAGAAACCAACTCATCTACATCTCGTATGGCCTGTGGGTGAGGACATTTTCAACTAATTTTAATTTTTGGGTGAACTAATACTTTAAAGGCATCTGCTCAACCCATAATGTCTTTTAAGGAACACAAAAGAAGATATTTTGAAGAACATTGGGGTGCCGAACAAAATTGGACCCCATTGATTTTTATTGTATGGGTGAAAACAAACACTGAAGTATTTTTTAAAACACCTTCTTTTGCCTTTCACAGAAGAAAGGAAGTCATACAGATTTTGAACAAGTTTTGAGGGCGAGTGAATGACGGTGTGACTAGGGTCACAGTGACCTAGTTTTTCTTCTCCTGTATGACTAATCCAAACCAAGAGTACCAGCATAAGTGTTTTCCTCCTCATTTTATAACTTCACTATGTGTTCTTGGCATATACGTAACTTCAAAACAGAACACTTTGTCTTCCAAAACTTGATTTTAAGCAACAAATGTCAAACATCTCCCCAGGTGACAGCAGTTTGTACTTCATCGTGGAATCTCTTCAATGAAAAGCTCTTCTATCGTGCGAGTGGAGCAGAAATCAAACAGAAGGCATTGTTTGCCATGGCTCTTTAATCTGCTAATTAACATTGTTTGGTTGATTTCTGGGAGGGTTTGATGTGGTGCTGCCAAGGAGAAAAAACAATGCCAACATTATGAATCATAATTGTCACAATGCCCTCTCTGTTGCTATGCAACATGTGAATTCACTCCATCCCACCCCCAGCCTCCTTACATACATAACCATTCCCTCTCACATCGACGGGGTATAAAAATACCTCTGCATCTGGCTCCCGGGTGGGAGGTTGTGTCTTTGTGACACACTAATAGCTATAATATGAAATGTCAAAAGTTTGTTTAAATGTTAGGTATCATGTGGATTTTTCCTTATGGCTTGTGTGTGTGATTAAATATTAGAGCGCATCGCTTTATGAACAAAAAGCCTATAGGGAATGTGGGATTGTAGTTTGCTAGATTTGATCATCCCTTAAAACAATCCAATTATATGACAACTTTAAAGGCGATTTTCTCAATATTTTGATTTTTTTGCACCCTCAGATTCCAGATTTTCAATTAGTTGTATCTCTGCCAAATAAGCTTTCAGAATATGTATAAATCTCAATTACGAAAAATTGACCCTTATGACTGGTTTTGTGGTCCAGCGTCATATGTTATGTTATGTTATGTTATGTTGTATTGTATTTATCAAAAACATCTTCGGACAAGGTTTTCACACTGACAGCTGTCATTGTAAGACAGTGGGCAACTCCGTTTGTTTGTAACAGTAACTAAGGTGGGTGGGGCTTACCGATAGGTCAATTGGTTTACAAACAATTTTTAATTATATAGATTTTTTAGGAATATATTTTGTTTAAATAATAATTACTGTGGAAAACATGATTGCATTGAATGTTTAATTAATCCCATTTAAAATACTAGGGGTGCTCCGATTGATCGGCTACCGATCATTATCGGCCGATAATCACGTTGGGATGATTGATCGGCAGTCTCTAAAAAGGCTGATCTCAAAAAAACGATCTCAAGCTGATGACGCTGCTGTGAGAGGTTTGGCACGACATGCAGCATCACCGTCTTAAGTCTCTGTCCGGCGCTGGTGAAATAATTATAATGCTGAAGGTGAAGTACTCACCTTCATATTATTTCATTAAATAACTTATAAAGTCATTTGAAAACCTTGTGTGAGACGTAATTTCACAAATAGGGTGAGTGAATCACCGCGCGCGCTCTCACTCTTTTTCTTTCAAAATACGCAAATGGCTTCAAATCACCACATCGCGTCTGTCTATAAGCGAGCTGCATGCTGCACAGTTGACACAGGAATTGTCACTTGCGAGGCAGTGTCACATCGTCACTAAAGTTTATAAATTGCATTTCTTTTTAATTCTTGCCAGTGTTTAACCATTCAGCACTCGCGCGCTCTCCTGGAGACCGTGCACTCATGCACACTCGCACTCGCAGCGCACACATAATGCCAGGTTCACATTACTCCATTTGCAGTGCATACGTGGTGCATATTTTTTCCGCGCTCATGTTAACGGATTAAAGCGTTCACCTCACACACTGCACACGCGGCAGTGCGTTCAGGAGCGGTGCGTCTGCAGCAGTGCAGAGATCGTTTCCGCACCGAGTCTATTTTTGCTGCGCTGCAAGCGCTGAATTAAAGTAACAGCGCATTGTTTGCAG
>NW_015643167.1:194943-206939 GCF_001515625.1 Sinocyclocheilus rhinocerous | reverse complement strand
TATTAAAGTCTACTGTGTTTCACAGTCAACACATATGGCTTTTTGGCTAGGTTTAAAAGGAAAGAGCACTTTTAGATAAACAAGGCAATAATAGATGGCACTCGTGGAGGTAGGAAAACAAAGTTATTTATGAACTGCATGGTTGCTTGTAATAAAGATTTAAATAAAAAAGGAGAGGGGAATTCCCCCCATTTTCAAAAATGAAATTCAGGCCCTGAATAAATGTCTAAAAATTCTGATTGGAGTATCACTATAAATAGTTATAAATGATAAAAAGAAGGTTTTAAAAAGATCGGTATCGGTAATCGGTATCGGCAGATACTGCTTTCTGTGATCGGCGATCGGTGATAGGCCTCAAAAATCCTGATCGGAGCACCCCTATTAAATACAATAAAAAAGATTAGTTCAGTATTATGTGAACGGAAGTATTTGCAAATATGTTTGTTTCTAAAGTTGTTCATGCACGAAAAAATTGGTGTAGAAACTATTTTCACTCAGAAATTGCTAGTTAATTATAAAGAATTACAAATTATTACAAAGAAATGACAAATGACACTGAATTAAACATGGAATTCTGAAGTAAAAAAGACTTTCAGACTTTAAAAAAAACAACAAAAAAACAGTGTTTTAGATATATACTGTATATGAATATATATATATGAATGTCAATATATGAATGTAGGTTGCGCTGTGTGTAAGTGCCCTCCCCCTCATAACACCCGTCTCTGACTAACATAAGTAGTATAGCATGGTTCACTACAGTGATGCAAACTAAAAGCTTCCTGCTTCAATAAGAAATACGTCAACACAGTCATTTAATTGGTCTTTCAGCATATTTTACTGTCTAAATCACTATAAAGTGCTAAAAAGTGCAAGCTCTGCTCTTCCACATCTTCACATTAGCTCAACATGCAAATCAAAAAACAAGGGTACGCCGGGTCACCTGTTAATTTTTCCCCACAAAGCTCTTTTCATCTGCATCATCATCTCTGTCTCTTCTGCAACCTTTCTGTCATCTTGAGGCATCTGCTCTTTCCTCTCGCTCACTCAGGTGGAAAAGCATTTCATTTGTTAAACAAAGAGGAGGGCCACCACAACATCCTGGCCATAATGGAGACGGATGACAGCAACAATCTTGGACAATGGAAGACAAAGGTAATTACCCGGCCTGTCAGGGCACTAGCATAGATCACCGCTCCGGTAAAAAAAATAGCCTCCACTTCCTTCCATGTAGGAGGATCCGCTGCCGTCCAGAATGATTCATAAAAGTCGGATCAGCAGGTCCTTGAAGTTATTAGAGAGATGCTGAAAGAGGATACATCAAACGAGACTAACTGATTAATCCGGTGGCATGGTTTTTGTGGATTGTTAGAAGTGGAGAATAATATTATTTTGACTATGACGAGTTTAATACGCACAAATAAAGATAGCAAAAGCCTCACATCAATGCTTCAGGTCGCCATTTGTTTCCTTAATTAGAAATGGCGTCATTCATCTCCCCCCCCCAAAGTGTCTTCCTGGACATCAGTGCTTATGCATAATTTCTGTAAGATTTATTTTTACCCAGTATGCCTGCAGTAAAGATTCATCTAAATGTAATACAGTGGCATTTTGAATGTTGGCAGGCCGGTTTTAAGTTGACAGGCAGACAACAAGAGCCCCCTGGGATACATTTCAGGTTCTGACTATACGTAAATACAAAGAGCATGAAGTTTTGATTAAAGGTTGAGTGTTTTCTGAGCGTATGAGAAGCACATCGCTGTCAGGTAAAACAGAGCTCTGCTACGCTCTCAGATTCTCTTCATATTAGGACTGGATATGTAAACACTTCATTTTAACACCTCTTCAATAGGAATTATTTTATCTTGTGGGATTTTGATGGAGCAAATGGCATCTTTTCCACAAAGATGATTATTAAATTACTAAGATTGCTCATTTACTGTAGTGCTTAGAGTTGATGCATTTGCAGAAAAAAAAAAAAAAAATCATAGATTTTCTAGTGCCATTCCAACCATTATTTTTAAGAAGGATGTAGGAGAATTCCAATTACGAACACAGCATTAATTTGAAATTAATGACCTGGGGCTATATTATCCTATGGTAATTTTATGTAGAAAATAAACTTTTTTTTATTTTTTTGTCTTAAAGGATTAATTAACCCAGAAATGAAAATTTGCCAAGAATGTGCTCACTCTCAGGCCATCTAAGATGTAGATGAGTTTGTTTCTTCATGGAAACAGATTTGTAAAAATGTAGCATTGTTAACACTTGCTCACCAGTGGATCCTCTGCAGTGAATGGGTGCCGTCAGAATGAGAGTCCAAACAGTTGATTAAAACATAACAATAATTCCACAAGTAGCCCAAACCACTCCAGTCCATCAATTAAAGTCTTATGAAGTGAAAATCTGTATATCTGAAAGAAAACCAACCCATCATTAAGTTGTTTTAAGTTCAACCCATAGATTCAGTTTAAAATACGAGTCTTCTATCCATAATGTTGCTTTCTCCAGTGAAAACGTAGTCTTGACTGTACCAGGAGAGAACTATGCATATAGATCAAGCACCCTTTTAAAAGTGAAAACTGTTCAAAACAATTCTAAACAAATATGTTGGTGGATTTTAATGTGAGAGGACAACAGGGACTTGAGGAAGCATTATATGGACTCATATTTTAGATGCAAATAATGATCTTTTCTGATGAAGAAACAAACTCATCTGCATCTTGGGTGGCCTGAGGGTGTTTGTTTATTTATTTATTAAATTAAATAAATTAAATAAATAAACTACTTACAGCATATTGTTATGTTATTCTTATTTTTTTGATGGAAGTTAACAAAATGATGAACAATTGTTATATTTGTTTGTTTGTTTGTGAATGATGCTAGCCTGTCCAAAACATTCCACCCTGATGTTGAAGAGCCTCTCTACACTTCAGCGAGTCAAAAGAGGCCACCCGCATGTCTGTGTGATCCTCCAGGGCTGAGATCCAGCCGCACCCCGAGAGCTCCAGAGTCCAAGCACTCCATCAATGTAAGGCTTTTTTTGCCCACCACAAAAAATTCTGAGTCTGATCCTTTAGAAAAGTAATAGCGCCACTAAAGAAGCGCTGATTAAAACAAAGTAAACTTAAAATTGTGTATCCGACTAAACCTTATAAGAACATTTAAGTAAGTTAGTGTCCCATCAATGGCTGATTCATTCTGCTGCAGACAAACACACACACACACACACACACACACACACACGTGACCCCCGGCATTTGTGGCTCTTGAAACCGATCCAGGAGGTTGCTAAGCAACCGGCAGGGAAAAAAGGAGAAAAGTCAGTGACCGCAGTTGAAGTGTTCTCACTGTAAAAAAAAAGTTTAGACCGAAGCACTAAAATCACTATTAAATAAAGTATATAAAACTGAAATAAAATAATTTACATATAAATAGTCAATGAATCAATCATCAATCAATCGAATCAATCAATCAATCAATCAATGTGAATGTGATTGTATGTCAATAAAATTGATAAAAGCATGTAACAAAATTACTAAGAAATAAATTAACACAAATTAAAGCGGATTCAAAATGTAAATAAAAAAGTATAAAAACAATGCCAGAATAACAGCTGAAATAGCATGGAAAGTCTGTAGTATGTAAACTGTAGTTTAATGGCCATTTGAATAAAAAATAACATGAATTATTTAAATTGCAAGTTGGTATTCAGATTGTTTTAGAAACTTAGCTGTGAAGTTGTGAAGAACTAAAATAATAAATAATATCAACTATTGAAATAAGTTCAAACTTTAAAATGACTGGAAACAAACAAACAAATAAACAAACAAAAAACTTGGAAATAAGTAAAAACAGAAAATAGAAGCTCAACTAAAACAGCAAAAAATGAAATAGTAGTATTAAAAAGTATAACAATAATAAATAAAAATGTTAATAAAATGACAAAAGCACATTACAAAATTACTAAAAATTTAACAAATTAAAATGTAAAAACAAAAGCTGTTTCAAAAAAAAAATAAATAAATAATACTATGAAATAATGCAAAAATAAGTATGTAGCACAAAAAAGTTTCATGCTCATTTGAATAAAAGACTGTGAAATAATTTAATTGCATTTTTTAAAATGCATCAACATATCTTGTACCGTTATTTAATGCATGCTAGAAAGTTTCATTTTCAATAATACAAAAATAAATACATGTACAAAAAAAAATTACACAACTTTTCTCCCCTCTTTTTTTCAGAATGAGAAAAAGTAAGAAAGTATTTGAAACAGAACTTTCACTTTTTTATGATTAAACATCAACATCAAGAACAATGTGCAGAGAGCAAAACAAATGTGTGATATTCGTTACATTTCAGTTGCATCATATTATTTTCATGCAAGTGTCCAGCTGGGGCTTTTAGCCACTGAGTAATCTTGAGATTCTGGTGCTGGACACAACACACTGATGTAACTCTACTGGGTATTTCGTTCCTTTCATATTACAAGTGTATTGCATTTCTAAGCCTTTGCATATTTAACAGTGTCTCTTTGTGATAGAGATGTGTGGTATATTTTAAATATCACTTTAAAACTCTCAGGAGTTATTGAGATTTCTATTACAATAGACGGTGTTGCCTCAGTGATGATGAGTTTTACAGTAAATATTTAATGGAAAATTTTGTCCTAAGAAATAATACTTCAGAACATAATAGCTTTGTTCCAAACCCCTGTGATTCCCCTTGCTGTCTACACACGTAGCGACCTTCTAACGCACAAGTGCACTTGGCACTTGACTAACACTCAGCGTTGATTCAGTAGTGCAGGGCTTTTGAGCTGCGGTCCTCGAGGGCCGTTCTCCAGCACAGTTTACTTCCAACTCTAATCAAACACCTGCCTGTAATTTTCCAGCAATCTTGAACGAGGAGGTCTTTATAACACCCGGAGAAAGCTAAATATTAGCATTTCCTTTCAACTCAATGGTGTGAGACCTCGCAGAACAGAACTCTGCAAACTGGTGAGTTATTACACTTCCACACTTTATTGAGCCAGTCACCTGAGCTGTGAATGTCATGTGACTCTACACTGTAAAAAGTTATTTTTTTGAAGTTAAAGATTATTGGAGTATGTTTACAATAAATTACTATTTCATTTTTTTTGTAAATGAACATTTCATGTTTAGTTACTTGCCATTTCTTTATAATCGTGAAATTTAGTAGCAACTTCTGAGTTTTTTGTTGTTGCTGTTGTTTTGTCCAGTGTATGACTTTTGAATCGCAGGAAAATTTCATCATGGCACTAAAATTTCATCATGGCACTAAAATTTGTCATATAAATGTTAACTGAAATGCAACTAAATTTAACGTTAACGATTTTTTTTTTTGTTAATCAAAATATAAATATTACATTAAAAATGGAACTAAATAAAAATTAAATAAATAAAGGTAAAATTAAACTGAAAAAATAAAGCTAATTAAAAAATACTATATAAAACTATAATAGTATAAAATAGCATTGCTGTAACGTCAAAGAGTCGAAAAATACGGTAATCTATTTTACTCTTACGAGTCAGACACCGGAATTAAATATTTACAATTTAAAACAAAACAAAACAAAACAAAAAGCAATACAAAACCACTCAATCACCATAAAAGGAAAATAAGCTGTTTGCAGTTAGCTAACCAGCAAAACCTTTAACTCTCTTGATCCTGAAGACTTGAATAGTTGAATAGCACTGTATTTCTGTTTTTTTTTTTAGAAATGGATTGGGTAAACTTCTTCTATAGTGGTGAACAGAAACTAAATATTTTTGCATACCCATTTGCATTACCAAAATTCACAATACCGATTCTATGACTTTCCAAGGGAGGAAAAAAAAAGAGGCTAGAAACGCAGTGGTAACTCGTCATCACAGTGTGAAAGGGTCCCTATACACAAAAGAGATACAACCGGAATGAGCAGGAAAACAGAATCAGGAAGTGATGCAAGTCAAACTCAAATTCACATCGCCCACATAAGCATGTGTGTTAATGGCTATGGGCCACAACTTTGAATACTTTCTTACAATTGGACCACAATGAGGTATTTTAAAAAGCCAGCATCATTTTGCTGCTTTCTGTTTGGAGCACCACCATTTTACCCAGGCATAAACCCAACGAGACACTTTTATAGCCCGGCTTCCTATTTACTTCCTAGTCTCTCCTCCCCAGCCCAATTCAGTTTTGACAACAATACAGTAGCAGCGAGCTCTCTTCCTCTGAAGAAATGACTCACTCTCATGTGTCCCCAGGTGCCGATGGAAGCAGCAGTCATGCAGCCACCCTCACACTGCAGCTCCGCTCTTCTCTGAGAGCCAGACATGTTTCTTCCCAGCTATAGTCATTCATATCAGTCCGCCAAATCACTGCTCACTGTCAGCTCCTCTGGTAAAGCACTCACAATAGCTTAAGATTTTGTTATTTTCACCTTAAGATATCTGGTCAGGGGTTCTTCCTATTACTGCTGTGTCAGGCAACCTGGAAAAAAAATATTTCTTTTTAGACTCAGTAGGAGACTGAAGTCTATCATTTTATAATTTTTAGCATGTGAACTAATTTATTTCATATTTGTATTGCTTATTTAAAAAAAATAAATAAATAAGTAAATAAATAAATAAGAATAAACACTAAAATAGTGTTAGAATAATAATAAAAAAAAGAATATATAAGCAAAAATGTTTTAAAAATTTATATTTCCATTAATTTGATTTTATCTATCTATCTATCTATCTATCTATCTATCTATCTATCTAATCTTCATAATTATTTTATTCCTCATTTTATTCCTCTAAAATACTAAAAATAGCTAAAATAACTAAAACTTATTAAATTAAAACTAATAAATAAATGCAATACTATATAGACAATTAAAAGTAATAATAATAATAAAGACAAAAAACATAACACAATTATTTAAAAATGTACCTAAAATTAAAGTGAAAAAATAAAATATAAAAATAAAATCTAATTCAAAATATTAACAAAACCTATAACAGTATACCAATGATTATAAAAATAATACTGCACATAACATTTACCCTAAACCCTCACACAAGCCTTTCTGCAATTGTTCAATTAAAAAAAAAAGTGAACTAATTTATTTCACGTTTGTATTGCTTATTCAAACAAACAAACAGACAAACAAATAAATAAATAAAAAGTGCATGTTTATTTAGCCCTTTTAGGGACTGTTAGCTTGTCCATGCAATGTGCTGTAGGTGATTTTAGGTTTTACTGTCCTTTAGCTAAACATCTCAATGTAGAATCTGACACACAAACATTCAATGATATTACCATTAAAAAGACTTATTTTAATTTGCATCTAAGTTTCTCTGCTGGGATAAAAAACTTAGCTGTGTGTTCCAGTGCTCAGAACTGTCAATCAAAAACAGTGCAGTGCATGGACTGAAGTAAGAACATAAATAAACTGTATGTACGATTGAGCAAAATCATCCAACTAATGGCTCTACATGTCAGACGTTATGGTGGCCATCAACAGAAGACAGATCAATGCATCCACAAAAGACAGGAAACACACAGAAAAGCTAAAGAGCCACCAGCATTCAGCATTGGCACAGCACTGTAATTTTCAAGAAATGAAATAAGTATGCAAATCACACATGCACACGTGAAAGCCCGAAAAATACTTTTATTGTTGGTGATGACATAATAGGCTTTAGCCTTCTGTAATATCCAGGCTTCTTGTTTTCGACAGCATTGATTTTTTTTTTTTCCCTTCAGAATGGCTTCTCACCAAGGGACGTGTGGAATGGATGGCAATAAGAGGTAATGAGAGACCAAAGGAGGCCAGAAACAGAGCAGGACTGAAATAGACTCATTTCTCCACAGTTACTGGATGGGAAGGCCGTTTCTACACCAGAAATGTTCATTAAGGAAAGTATAGAGATTGAGTGCAGAGGAATCGTGTCTTCGTTTAGTATTGACAGGTTTATGGCGGACATTTCTGAATGCTTTTAGGGACCAGAATTATTACACGTACATCACCAAATGCAAATTACATTTTCTCTGGCAACGGAGTGATAATATTTCGCCAGCTGGTGAACACTGTACAGGAATTCTTAAATTATTAATGTATCATTAAAAAAAGATATTCTGAGACATTGAAAGACGTCAAAAACATGCAAACCACTTACAAAAAAAAATATTTATTTATCAAATATAAAAATACACATGCACACACAGTAGTAGTATAATAAATATACTACTATATAATTAATCACACACACACACACACACACACACAGTAGTAACTATATATATATATATATATATATATATAGTAACCATATAGAATACTATTCTTTTTGTTTGTTTGTTTGTTTTTGTTTTGGGGCTACAGAAAGAAATACTCAAGACTGTTTAGTAGCATAAAACTCTAAATCACAAGCTTATTAAATTTAATACAAATCTGGAAACAAATCAGTTTTGAAATATCCTATTAAATTCAAGAGTTAACAGAATTACCGTGTGTTTATGTTATGAGGGAGAAACAGTTCAAATGTGCTAATTTATCTGTTGGTTTGTGTTAGCTAAAGCTATAATCCTAGTTCGACATGAAATGAATGAAAATTAATCCTATTTACTTTCTTAATACATGAACGCATTACAGAAGTGAATTGGGTTGTGATTGTCATTTCTGTTCTGATATTATCTTAGCAGCAATGACATGATGAAAGGAACAGGAGTGAAATATTAAATGGGTCAAAAAGACACAGCAGGTTAGCAATACAGTACACTAAAGGCCAGTTTTACTAAACAAGGCAAATTAGCGCGAGAGCGCAATTCCAAAACAGCGCCGATGGGAGGGGAAATTTCTTGCGGGTGATTTACTAACAATGCGCAAATTAACACAGATGCAACATCTCATTTACATATCGGCCAACGCAATATAGCCAAGCACAGTGAAAATTAGCGTAGTCGCAAATAAAGAACAAAGAAATAAAGAAGGGGGGGGGGCGTTAAATAATGGCGCAAATGCCAGTAATTTGACGAGCGCAAACGTTAGTAAATCGCGTTGCGTGATTCACTTGAATACTCTCCTCCCATAAATTTTGCGTTTGAAACAGAAACTCCTACAAATGCATATTCAATAAGGTCAGGTGCAAACATAACTGTGTCCACGCCTTTTCAGTACTAATTCTTCACTGCGCGTCTTTAGTAAATCCTGGCAGTACAAATTTAAAGCCAAAAGACAGTTTGCGCTGGCGCAAGCCGTTCGTAAAACTGGCCCTAAATAAGCACATGGGCAAAATCATGAAAAGTACATAACTCACTCAAGGGGAACATTCAATTGGGTCTCATATTGATTGCTGGCAAGATTAAATTTTTACTTTTTTTGCCACACTGAGTTTAAAAAGAACATAAATGGCCCTATGTAGATCCTATACAAAGTCACCAGTGTACACAGCAATTATAGATAAAAAGTAATGAATAATGTGGAATTCAGTCTAAAATGTGTTTAACAGTGATACAACACTGCCCAAAATCCTGTCAATTCTAAAATGTTCAATCAAACAGTGGCTAATTAACCGTGTCTTACCAACTACTGCTCACAGGAGAGAGTCCAAGATTAGTGAAATTATTGATTCTATTGGCATAAGATTGATATTCCTAAAAGCAAGGAAGCAGAAAATGGCAAAATACGGTAATTTAAGCAAAGAAAAGTACAGCCTGTAAAACAAACTGACATTCAAGCCAATCAATTCTGACCTTAACATTAGCACAATGAAAAGAAGTGAAATTTGTCTTTATTTTTCCTTAAAAACAAGCTCAGCTAATGAACCTAGGAGCAGAAATGATGCCAGCAATTCTAAATCCAGCTGTATAAAAAAAGTACAATGCTATAATGTGTTCTCTCTCTTGTGTTCTCACTCTTAAACATAGGTTCTATATTGACATTGATGGTTCAATGAAGAACCTTTAACATCCATGGAACATATCCATTCCGCAAAAAGGTTCTTTGTAGTGGAAAAATGTTCTTTAGATTAGTAAAATGAAAATTAGTTATTTTAAAGGAATAGTTCACCCAAAAATTTAAATTTGCAGAAAATGTACTCACTCTCAGGCCATCCAAGATTTAGATGAGTTTGTTTCTTCATGGGAAAAGGTTTGGAAAAATTCAGCATTCCATCACTTGCTCACCAATGGATCCTCTGCAGTGAATGGGTGCCGTCAGAATGAGAGTCCAAACAGCTGATAAAAAGATCACAATCCACAAGTAATCCAGACCACTCCAGTCCATCAATTAACATCTTGTGAAGTGAAAACCTGCATGTTAATGTAAAAAAAATAATTAAAAAATACATTTTTAAAGCGTTTTTAACATCAAACTGTTGCTTTCGTGCTAAAATATGACTCCTCTATCCATAATATTGCTTTTTGCTATGTTTTTTTCTTCAGTGAAAAAGTTAATTAACTAGTTAATTAGTTAGTTAATTAACAATATAATTAATTGTTGGACTGAAGTGGATTATTGTGATGTTTTTATCAGCTGTTTGGACTTTCATTCTGATGGCACCCATTCACTCCAGAGGATCCATTGGTGATGTATGTGAGCAAGTGATGTAATGCTACATTTCTAAAAAAAAAACAATAATAATAATAATAATAATCTGTTCAGATGAAGAAACTTATCTACATTTTAGATGGCTTTAGGGTGAGTACATTTTCAGCAAATTTTCATTTTGGGGTGAACTGTTCTTTTAAGAAAGGTTCTTTGGTGAAAAACCCCTTTTGGGAGCTTTATTTTTAAGAGTGTACTTCAATATCTTGAGGAGTATTTCCTTGCCACCGTCGTATTTGGCTTGGTTATTGCAGGGTTTGTTACAGCACTACTCTTTTTAAAGCTATACACTGTGAAAAACACTTTATAAATAAATTGAAGTGAAACTGAATTGGGTGTTCTGAGAGGTTTGTGTCATGCCTCTATGCGAATGCTAGGTGTTTGCCAAAGTCAAAAAAAAAAAGCCCACCTACAGGTTTCCATGATATTCTGCTCTCTATTAATGTAAATCTATTGGATTTCTTTACTCCACAAGCTTATAATAAATCATAAATCATGAAAATCTGATTACGGAAAATGAATACATAATAGCACATAGGGGTTTTACAACAAACCTGTCGTCTGTATAAAAGTAGTGATTCTTGCCTTAGCAAGCACCACTAAATATATTTCTCTAATGACCTGACCGGTCCAGTCTCCAGACCTCAATCTCACACAGCTTGTTTAGGTCAAACTGAACAGAAAAAAAAATCCTCATGCAAGAATTGCTTCAGAAAAGGAAAACATTACACTTATACTCCGTACATTATTTTGTCGCAACATTTTTTTATGTTCAGTTGCATGAAGCAAATCACATCCCATAACGTGTTTGGAATAACTTTGAGTTTATGGTAAATGTCAACATATTGAGACAAATCTAATTTGCATAGCATTCCACCTGCTTCATATCTGCATGTTTCTACCTATGGATCTGCTGCAGAGTATTGATCTTATATTTTCATTGTTTTCAGTGTAGTTTTATTTTATTTTATTTTGACTTCTTTTAGAATTAGGAATACTTGTGCGTCTCCGCCTTCTCCAAAGTCATGATCCAATCATTTTCTGTGAATGTTAATCAGCATCGTTGCCAGATGTTGGCACACAATACTGTTGAATAATCTAAAAGCATTCTGAAATAGGAAATGACATGAAAAACATTAAATGCATTTTATTCCAGCTTTGTTTCTTTGCTGCTGTTAAATAATTTAAAACAAATGACAACCTGAACTGGGTATATTGAAATCAGTGATATGTTGACTAATTAACAAAGACGTATACTTTTTATTGAACAAAAGTCGTCAAAGACACACTTCAATTATAGAGAATGACAGTCATTCTTCTTTGCAGGAGAAAAATAGAAGGAATAAATAATTGAAAAATCTTAAAATAAATATATATATATATATTTTTT
>NW_015643167.1:189962-194853 GCF_001515625.1 Sinocyclocheilus rhinocerous | reverse complement strand
GCTGCATGGACATTTTTCAAAAATTCTCCTTTTGTCTTTTTCAGAAAAAAAAAAAAAAACACAGGATGTTTGGTTTGGACTGACATGAGTATGGGTAAATCATGACCAAAGTCTCATTCTTTCATGAAGTATTCTTTTAATTTTGAGCCAACTGACTTTTCTTAACTCCCTGAAGGGCTATTGCACTGTCACATCTTGATAAGCTGGCATCATTTCAGACACCGATGAGTAAAACGTTGCGGTCACATCATGTTGTACTTTCTCTCGGATGGGAAGAGAGGAGACATGCCAAAGCGAACCTCGCAAATGGAGCAGATGCGTGCCACACCAGGGCTACTTGCATTTCAATTAGCCCGCACAATCGATGCAATCTGTGTGGTGTAATCGGCCACATTGTCGTGACTGGCAGGGGATGCCACCAAAAGGTGATGTGGGTGATGAGTGAAAATGAGAGTTGTATCATACACTGAGTCACATGCAGGTCAAGCTAAAATCTCATGCTTTAGAGCTAATACAAAGAAGATGTGGTGACCATTAATCTATACACTTATGATTCTACACTAATACTGTTAGTGACCTATGGCTAATATGTATAATTACTAACTTTAAACCTTTGACTTTAAACATCAATACATTTTATTTTTTTATTGTATAGAAAGGCATTTTTGTGGTTATATACTGGTTAATTAGATAATTATTTATTATTAGGCCTACTTCATTTTTTTCTTTTTTAATTTCAAATATTTTTTAAAAAGACTTTAACTGCAAGATATGCTTATAATAATTAGTAAATTAAGAGTAAATTAATATATAATTTTACATTGTTACACCAGTAGGTGGCAACAGTGGCTTCCTTTATGACTTTAAGATTGAGTCAATGAATCATTCATTCAACTGATTAATTCAAAAAAGCTGATTCATTCAGGAACAAGCGAATGCCTTGATGAATGAGTCATTGAATCGATCACTCAATCGATTTGTTCCAAATATGCTAATTCATTCAAGAAGGAACAAAACACAACTGCACACGTTCCTATACAACACGTAGTACGCATTCGCATGACGTCACCGCTATCACAAATTTGCACTTGTGTATTTTACACATGATAATGGTTTCGTTTTCAAAAACCTGAACTTTGAAACCCATTCCCAAACCCAGGCTCTCAAAACACTGTTGTTGTGTAAATGAATGGCCAAAACACATAGAAATGTTTTCCAATTTTAGTTGGAAATTGTGTTGTGTAAATGCCTTCTCGGTAAGTTCTACCACTGCTTTTCCATTGTTCCAATTTATACATGCATTAAAGGATAAGTTCACTTCCAGAATAAAACAAATCCTGATAATTTACTTCACCCCCATGTCATCCAAGATGTTCATGCCTTTCTTTCTTTAGTATTTTTTTTGACTGAAAAAGAAAGATACAAAGAAGATGTGGTGACCATTAATCTATACACTTATGATTCTACACTAATACTGTTAGTGACCTATGGCTAATATGTATAATTACTAACTTTAAACCTTTGACTTTAAACATCAATACATTTTATTTTTTTATTGTATAGAAAGGCATTTTTGTGGTTATATACTGGTTAATTAGATAATTATTTATTATTAGGCCTACTTCATTTTTTTCTTTTTTAATTTCAAATATTTTTTAAAAAGACTTTAACTGCAAGATATGCTTATAATAATTAGTAAATTAAGAGTAAATTAATATATAATTTTACATTGTTACACCAGTAGGTGGCAACAGTGGCTTCCTTTATGACTTTAAGATTGAGTCAATGAATCATTCATTCAACTGATTAATTCAAAAAAGCTGATTCATTCAGGAACAAGCGAATGCCTTGATGAATGAGTCATTGAATCGATCACTCAATCGATTTGTTCCAAATATGCTAATTCATTCAAGAAGGAACAAAACACAACTGCACACGTTCCTATACAACACGTAGTACGCATTCGCATGACGTCACCGCTATCACAAATTTGCACTTGTGTATTTTACACATGATAATGGTTTCGTTTTCAAAAACCTGAACTTTGAAACCCATTCCCAAACCCAGGCTCTCAAAACACTGTTGTTGTGTAAATGAATGGCCAAAACACATAGAAATGTTTTCCAATTTTAGCTGGAAATTGTGTTGTGTAAATGCCTTCTCGGTAAGTTCTACCACTGCTTTTCCATTGTTCCAATTTATACATGCATTAAAGGATAAGTTCACTTCCAGAATAAAACAAATCCTGATAATTTACTTCACCCCCATGTCATCCAAGATGTTCATGCCTTTCTTTCTTTAGTATTTTTTTTGACTGAAAAAGAAAGACATGAACATCTTGCACTCTTAAAAACCAAGGTTCTTTATTGACGTCAATGGTGTTTTAGAACGCCATGTCAAGTTAAAAGAAGTTAAACTTTAAACCTTGCAGCTTTTTCCGTGTCATTTTTTTCATTGCCCGTAGGGGAGGTCTGGTCCCTACGTTTTTGCTTACAAGCTGTCGTTGCTAGTTCTCTTGCTGCTTTTCAAACAGGCAGTAAAAACTGTGTGATTTTTTTTTCCAAGGGAAGTCTGGTGCTTACAGTGACACAAGTCCTTTAAACAGTTTAAACATTTATTTCCTGTCATGTACAAACTGCCAGCAGCCGCTTCCTCAGAACAGATTCAGCACGGGACGTCATGCTGAGATGCTCTACTGTAGGCCTTTGAACACACCTTTGGACTTGTTAGCATATTTTTGTTGTTTGAATAATCTATAGCATATTACATTGCAGTGTTTTCATCTCAGTTGGAAGTTTGATTATGATACAATTCGCCGTGCAATCGATACACCCCCTGCGGGTAAAGACTGTTCACCTCTCGAGTGCCAGGCTGGTGAGCATTTGTTGCACATCTCATTTCTGTCTTAATAACATTATCACCAAAGACGTAATGACAACATTAGCTGTGCTCTCCAAAGTTAACAGCCGCCAGCAACATAAGTTAATTACTTGTTTGTCTCTCACTTGTATTCGTTCTGAAACACAAGTATGTCTTATTTCGCCAAAAGGGATTATTTTGTAGTTTAATTTTTTTGATGTCGTTTTCTTCCGCTCCTCAGTCACACAAAAAGCCTAATTATATGTCCTAATGCACTCATTCCAGTTCCCCGTTATCTAACTTCCATCATATACCGAAGCAACTGAAGCAAACACACTTTATATTAGAAAGCGTGTTATTCAATTTCATGGTCAGATAGATCTCCATTGTTTCTAGCATGTCAAGTCTAACAGGTTGAAATTAAGATGCAAAACGGAGTCAAACCAGCAATGCGTTTCATTTGAATGAATCAAGGTCTTTAAGGAAAGGCCTGCCTGTTGTGCATGACGATGGACATGAAACATAACGTTATTGTTCCAATTTATACATGCATTAAAGGATAAGTTCACTTCCAGAATAAAACAAATCCTGATAATTTACTTCACCCCCATGTCATCCAAGATGTTCATGCCTTTCTTTCTTTAGTATTTTTTTTGACTGAAAAAGAAAGACATGAACATCTTGCACTCTTAAAAACCAAGGTTCTTTATTGACGTCAATGGTGTTTTAGAACGCCATGTCAAGTTAAAAGAAGTTAAACTTTAAACCTTGCAGCTTTTTCCGTGTCATTTTTTTCATTGCCCGTAGGGGAGGTCTGGTCCCTACGTTTTTGCTTACAAGCTGTCGTTGCTAGTTCTCTTGCTGCTTTTCAAACAGGCAGTAAAAACTGTGTGATTTTACCAGCAATGCGTTTCATTTGAATGAATCAAGGTCTTTAAGGAAAGGCCTGCCTGTTGTGCATGACGATGGACATGAAACATAACGTTATACTGTACTGTTTTGATGTGATTAGGATTTATTGTGAATGCTTATATCATTATGCTAGAACCGGCGTTTCGTTTAAGTGGATTGAAGAAGAAGGACAAAGCCCGCTGCGTGCCACTTGGTATGCCATGTAACAGATCTTGACGTAGTGTAGAGGGTAGCATGTTTTCAATGCCACTGGCGATGCGTCGTGATCCTTTGTGTTTGTGGCAGCATATTTTGACTGGGAATAAGATTCAGTTGGGATGACCGTGACCTCTCGGCTTGTCCTCCAAGAGGTCTTCTTCAGCATCTGCATCATTGGCAAACCTGATAACAGAGCCCTTCATGTGAAATTCACTTCAGTCACGAAGCACTTCAAACCCACTTCACTTGTATTGTTATTGTAAACACTTCTTCTGTTTCATTGAACACCCCTGCTTTTGTTCTCACTGAATGGTCCAGTAAAGGCCTGCAGGTACATAAATACTCGTTTGTTCGGTAGCCTCCATTATATTTGTGTTTGACCTTTGTGTATATGTTACAGTTACTGTACATGCATAATGGTGTTGTTTGTTTGTTTAAAATAAATAAATAAATAAACTTTGGACTTTATACGTTGACATTCAATCAGCATCAATGTCAACATACTGTATATCAGGCACTAAAATTACTAACTGGAAATAAATAAAAACTAATAGAAAATCTAATATAAATGACACAAGTACATTACAAAATTACTTTAAACAAATGTACTTTAAACATTTACAAAATATAAATAAAAACTATAATAGTATAAAAATTGTGCTAAAATGCGCACTCGCGCGCACACACACACACACACACACTAAGAAATGATTCTTAAGTAGCAAATCATCATATTATAATGGTTTCTAAAGGATCATGTGACACTGAAGACTGGAGTAATGATGCTGAAAATCCAGCTTTGTATCACATAAATAAATCACAAACACACACACACATGTATGTATATATATATATATATATGTATGTATGTATATGTGTGTGACCCAGGCTGGAATATATATATATATATAGTTTCTTCCTG
>NW_015643167.1:182471-189400 GCF_001515625.1 Sinocyclocheilus rhinocerous | reverse complement strand
TTATAATATTTTACAATATTACTGCTTTTGCTTTATTCTTGATTAAATAAATGCAGCTTTGATGATCAAATTTTTTTTTTTTTTTCAAATACAGATAAAATAGAAAATTATTATTTTGAATCATAGTATTTCAGATTATTACTGTTTTACTGTATTTTTGATTGAATAAAAGCAGTCTTGTGAGAATAATAAACTTCTTGGACTGTAATTACTCTTTTATTTATTTTTTTATTAAATGATCTCATTTTGAAAATTCTTCTTTGACCTACATTGATAGGACATTATGTATTCAAAAACTGATATGCAAAAATGTACGTACCGAATTCTGTTGTTCTTCCATCAAAATAACCAGTGGTCAATGCATCTAATTAAGGTGTTGTGCTGTTAGCTATCTGTGCTCAGACGTCAGACGAACAGACTGTCATGACAACGGTGGCTCTGATGCACCATTTTATTTAAGCACAAAGCCTGTTCTATTGCTGCTTTGCAACCACTACTATTTTCTTCAGGAAATGCACATATAGTTTCTTCGTGTTTAACCCTCTGGGGTCTGAGGATGTTTTGGGGCCCTGGTGATGTTTTGACATGCCCTGAGATTTGTGCATTTTTCATTTGCTTATAAAAAATATAAATGGCTAAAGTCTGATTACACTGTAATCAGCACAATCTAGGCAACAATAATATGTGATCATCATATATGTACAAGTTTGTATTTTGGCGAAAATAACAGTTATGCATGGTTATTGAAAACAAACAAACAAACAAAATGGAAAATAAGGCCATTAAACACATTCAAAACATTAGTCCACAAGACTTTTGAGAACTGGATCTTGTAACCTAGAGTTTCTGCTTCAAAATTATGTGAAAAGCATCCTGCTCACTCATTCAGAGAAAACAATATATTGATTTTAAGCACTTTTTGAACCATTTTAATTACCATTGCATATGAAATGAATAAAAGCAGTCTTGTGAGAATAATAAACTTCTTGGACTGTAATTACTCTTTGATTTATTTTTTTTATTAAATTATCTCATTTTGAAAATTCTTCTTTGACCTACATTGATTAGGGGAAAGTTCTTCAATGCAACTTGCAGGAGTGAATACAAGAGGCACGTTAGACACTCATTCTCTCCTGGGTGGCTGTTGATTGGCAGCAGAAGAGAAACTAATTGCCTTGCTTTGGCGCACGGTTTCCCTCAGCACAACCACCATTAAACAAAATGTTCAACAGACTTTTCTTGCTCTGGACTAAATACAACCTCGTAATGAGATGCAAAAGAGGGAGGACAATTATGCAGCATAACATCCTCAGTGGAGGAGGCATGCAGAGGGGAATTTAAGCACAGCATTTAATAATGCTGGACAACTTTCAGATTTTAATATCGTGCTTTATTTGCTGATATGGTAAGGCTATTCAGTCTTGTCTGGTGTGAAAGAATTACAGTATAATCCATTGTTAGCAGTGATCACAAGTCCAACTACTTGAGTTCCACACACATAAAAATAAAGGCTGAAGAAGAACAAGGGTAGGGTATGGCATGGAAACAACTTTTTTTTTTTTTTTAAGAACTCAGAAACTCTTTAAAGGAATAGTTCACCCTCACATGGATCCAAACCTGTAAAAATGTCCAAACAAAGAATGTGAATGGATTTACAAATAGCAAAACAATTGAACATTAATTTAACTTGTGTATGTAGATGAGTTTGTTTCATCATTGTAACCGATCTGGTTACAATGGAATAGTTAAGGAATAGTTAACTCCCCCCCGAGTTAACTATTCCTTTAAACAACTAGGTTGAAGTCATAGCGTAGCCATTTTTTTTTTGTCTCAATTTTCACATCTGCATATTTGATTAATTACAAGAAAGCATTTGGAATGATTGACATCTAACCTGATGCGGTCCAAAAGTCTGAAACCACTAGTTTTCACATTTTTGTAAAGATTAGCATAATATTGAATAATTAGCATTGCATTTCATAAGCAAACCTCCTTTTGTTGTATTGACGGCAGCACTGGAGACGACGTGAACGAAACCTGACGATCACGTTCACCAGCCTGATTTCAAAATTCACCAAAGACCATACTCTTCTTTAATGGAAGCAATGTCACATAACATTTCACAATTCATTGGGTCCAGTATTGTTCCAGAAACCAGTGCAAGGACAAAAACACATCTTCAAAATGTCTTGTTTTGCATTCCACAGAAGAACAAAAGTCATAGAGTTTCAGAGAAAAAGGGTGAATAAATGGTCACAATTGTTTTTTAATGTTTTTATTTTTCAGGATTAAATTAGATTTTAAATCACAGTTTGTTATGGACTTAGAAAACAAGAATATAGCCAACTCGAGTTTAAATGCCATTAAATGACACATCATGACCGCATATATATATATATATATATATATATATATATACATATATACACACAAGTAGAAATTCAGTATGTAAATATAATGATCTGATTGTATACACTGTATATGCTGTATATGTAAAAGGATTTGTGTTCTAAATGCTTTTTACATAGATTTTGTACAATTCAGTGTCTACACAAATGTATGCACTTCATCACCCTGTGATTTAGATGTGTTGTTGAATATCATAGCCATGTTGCATATAGCGACAGATTATAGAATCACGGCCACCATTAAACACATTTGAGATTTGCTTCTCTTGAAAGCAAAAGTCTGTCAAATATTCTTGATTTGAACATGTTTTGGGAGTTGTCTGTGTCTATCTTGTTGTACAACATCTTACATGAACAACTGTTGCTCTGAAGCTGATAGTTCACGTAAACCCAAGGCAGCTAAACCGGGTAATGGTGGGCGCTGAGCAGCAGAACAGCATGAAGGCAAGACTGGAACACACAGAACTTTTGAGCCTGCAGAGCTGGTTATTAATTTACAACTCAGGGTGACAGCAGAGGAGGACTGATGATGAAACAATTACAATAATCACAGCTCACATGGTCTACAGTAGGTGGCATCCACCACAAGTTACAACAACAACAGAGTTGACGTTTGAGGATATATGCAATAACAGAAACCTTGGATTACTTCTTCAGATTCGGTACTTGAAATCTGGCCTGTAAATATTTATATTTAAATATATCTAAATATTTTTATTAAGACAGTCACAGTACAGTACAGTCAGGCCTCCATAGGCTGTAAAAAAAATAAAAAATACATGTCAAAGAAAAGGAGAAAATGTGATATTTATACTGTGATATAAACTGTGAGATACAGTCACAATATTTTATTTATTTTATTTTATTATATATATATATATATATTTTTTTTTTTTTTGAAAATTGGCCACCATAGAATGAATGAACAAACAAACAAATAAATAAATAAATACATAAATATGGAAAGCCACAGAGTCAAGAAAAGAAAAGGGGAAATTATGAAATGGAGTAAAATGGAGTTCATATTTTTTTTAGATAAAAATTGCAAAAAAAACAACAACAAAAAATCATGATTTTGATATATAAAGTCACAATTATGACAAAATGTCACAATATTGAAAAATAAAGTCAGTTTTATTTAACTTAATAGCGATGATTTGATAGTTAACACTATCAAATATGGACATATCGTTCTTCAGTTTATATTTCCATACAACAAAACACACAAAGATACAGAGTTTTGTGAGGTCACAGTACATTAAACAAATAGAAAGACCATTTATCACTGGTAATTCAATGGACGATCAATTCCCAGCCGCTTGCATTTATACTTTGCATGTGCTTTTGCATTTTTTATAACTTTGGAGGCTATTCTGTGCTGCTGATTCGCAAACCTGAGAGGTTTGATAGGTTGACACACTCACAGTAAGGATGGATGGTGTTTGTGTCTGGGACTATCTAACGAGCCCCAGTCCACGTCTCCATAAATCTAGAAACTCTCAGTAATAAATGCTTGTTGCACACAAACGTTTCAAAGGTGTCGGTCTTTGATTGAAAGCCTGACGCTCTGCCAGAGTTGCGGGGAAGCCATGAAAATGAAAAAACACTCACACCTTTCGGCATGACATCACTCGCCCGCTGAGCGTCTGAAGCGCTTGTCTTAGAAAAATGTCATGTGGTGTCATGAATAATGATGAGACAGAGCTTGATCATAGGATAACACCATGAGGACTCGTGAATAATTATGAGACACTGCATTAACACTCACTGTAGTGCATGAAAACGTCACATCCTGTCACGCTGACTCAATGATTTTAATCCTGAAACACTCAATGTTTAATGATTTATGCTAATGTCCATCATAAAAGTTTGTGGTCGATACGTTTTTTTGTTTTTTTGTTTTTTTAAACAAGTCTCTTATGCTGCATTTATCTGATCCAATAAAAACAGTAATATGGTGAAATATTTTTACAATTTAAAACTAGATAGTAAAGTTCATTTTGATGTTGGCTTTTAGCACATTGCTAACATGTTTTAGCATGTTGTTAGCATGTTTTACAACAAGTTGCTAACATGTTTTAGCAAGTTGCCTGAATTTTTAATACGTTGCTAGCATGATATAACATGTTTTAGCACATGACATGTATGTTGTTAACATGTTGCTGGCTTTATATAACATATTTTAACATGTCACTATCATGCTGTTACCATTTTTAGCACATTGTTAGCATGCTTTAATATTTCATTTTGTCACTAGCATGTTGTTAGCATGTTTAGTGCTTCCATGTTTTAGGTTTTCACACATTGACTGCATGTTGCTAGCATGATTTAACATGTTTTAACACATCACTAGCATGTACGTTTTAGCACGTTTATAGCATGTTTTAACATGTCACTATCATGCTGTTACCATTTTTAGCACATTGTTAGCATGCTTTAATATTTCATTTTGTCACTAGCATGTTGTTAGCATGTTTAGTGCTTCCATGTTTTAGGTTTTCACACATTGACTGCATGTTGCTAGCATGATTTAACACATCACTAGCATGTACATGTTTTAGCACGTTTATAGCATGACTTAACGTTTTAACATGTCCCTAGCATGTTGCTAGCATGTTTTAACCCTAACTAGCATGTTGTTACATGTTTTAGCACATCACTACCATGTTTCAACACATTGCTTAAATGTTACAAGCATGATTTAACATGTTGTAGCACATCACTTGCTTGTTTTAGCATGTTAACAGCATGACTTAACATTTCAACATGTCCCTAACATGTTGCTAGAATGTTTTAGCACGTCACTAGCATGTTGTTACATATTTTAGCATGTTTGTATCATGATTTAACATTTTAACACTACCTTAGCATGTTGCTAGCATGTTTAGTAAATTGCTACCATGTTTTAGTGCATTGCTTACATGTTGCAAGCATGATTTAACATGTTTTAGCACATCACCAGCTTGTTTTAACGTTTATACCATGACTTAAGGTTTTAACACATCTCTAACATGTTGCTAGCATGTTTTAACACTAACTAGCATGTTGTTACACGTTTTAGCACATCACTACCATGTTTCAACACATTGCTTAAATGTTGCAAGCATGATTTAATATGTTTAGCACATCACCAGCTTGTTTTAACATTTATATCATCACTTAACATTTTATCACGTCACTAGCATGTTATATCATGTTTATAGCATGTCTTATTAAGTCATCAGTGTGTTTTTGCACTCTTCTTCAGATTATTTTATCAATACACAGTTCAAAAGAACAACATTTATTTGAATTGTATTATAAAAGTACTTACTGTCACTTTTGATCATTTATTTAAGTATAATAAAGTATATATTTTTTTAACAATAATCTTACTGACCCCAAACTTTTGAACAGTAGTTTCTATTAGAAGATCTGAAAGCTTGTTCACACTTTAAAAACCAAAACTGTGGCCCCTGAGCTACGTCATATCAGTGTCCCTTCCTTGAACTGTAGCCTATATATTTTTTTTAGCAATAAGAGGGGGAAAAAAATAAAGATTTCAAAGAGGTGAGCGCTTGGTGGACAGAAGAGCCGAGGAGAGTGGCAGATCAAGGAAAGGTGCTTCTAAGAGTCCGGTGAGAGTGGTGAAAAGATTTCAAAAGCTCACAGAAGTGACCACATTTACAGATACTTCAAAGTGCCTTAATTCAAAATAAGCCCTCAAAGTAGGTATGAGTTCATGGCCACTTGATTTTGAATTAACAAACATCTCTGGGCCTAAACTTATTCAATAGGAATGAATACATACACTTAATAGTACTGATGGGAAGTCTTAGTTCTGTAAATTGATTCTTTTGAACAGTTGATTTCAATGAAGCGGTTAAAAATGATTCAGCAGTTTTTTTCAACACCTTACATCATAATGTGGACCTTGACATTCTACAATTACATCCTATAACACGCTATAAAATACTCCAAAAAAGTTGCAAATATTCCTGTTTATTTTTGCATGGCTGTTTAACTTTTATGAATAAGGGTGTTGTAATGTTATGTGTCCCTGTTCAGTTTGTTGGAATTATGATTAACTCCCTGGGGTCAATGGTCGAGCCAGCGTGACCAGCTCACTTTTTTTAAGATCAGTGTGAAATAAACTAAAAATACTGTCGATTTTGGTCACACAAATAAATGTTATACATCATTCGAAACTGTTAAGTGTATACTTTTATTTGTGTACACTCACAATAACAACAAAACTGTGTGCTTTTGTAAAATAAAGGAACAAACATTTACGTTTTTCGTTATTTACTGCAAAACAATGGAAGTGAAATGTGACAACATGCCCCGTGGGTGGGGTACATTGTAACATGTGAGGAGCATGTTGTAACATGACCACATGACAGCGTAAAATGCTATCTGATCCAATAAAATATATATATATATAAAAGGCAAACTAAAAAAAATTGTAAATAAAATTATTAACTTTTTTCAAATAAAAATAAGTGTTTTTTTTTTTTTTAAAGGGGTCATATGATGCAATTT
>NW_015643167.1:178007-181557 GCF_001515625.1 Sinocyclocheilus rhinocerous | reverse complement strand
TTCAAAGACTAAAGTCTCAAATCCAAAGAGATATTCTTTATAAAAGTTAAGAGTCAGCCACGCCTACCTAAAACGGCTCGTTCTAACACGCCCCCACATGTCTACGTCGCTCTGTGGGAAGATTTGCATAACGCCGCCCAAATGTTCACGCAAAGAAAGAAGGCGTAACTTTTATTCTCGCTGTAGTATTGTTGTTGCCGCCATGTCGTGAAGACGCTGTGTGTTTCGTTGTGAAAGTGAAACTACTTTTTTGGGTCTTCCAAAAGAGGACGATATCTGCTTCGTCATGCCTAGAGCTGATCCGTGCTGGTTGCTGAGGAAATACATCAACTTTGCGCTGTGGATCGCCGGATCGGCTTTCACCGTGGACGAAGCAGAGTCCAGGCCGGGGTCGTCACGTGGTATCCGCAGGCATCACAATATGGAAAGGGGCGTAACATTTCCGTCACACGCTTGAGGTATTCGGCCAATCACAACGCACTGGATAGCTGGCCAATCACAGCACACCTCGCTTTTTCAGACCGATGAGCTTTGTAAAAATTGACGCGTTTCAGAAAGGCGGGGCATAGAGGAGAAACAATAATGTACAGTATGTGGAAAATAATGTGTTTTTTTTAACCTTAAACCGCATAAACACATTTCATTACACCAAATACACAAAATAATGTTCTTTTTAGCAGCATCATATCACCCCTTTAAGAATTAAAAATAAAATAATTTTGGAGTTCGAAAATGAACGCATTGCAGCATATGCTTGGGACAATCGCAAGACACAGCTATATAGTATAGTTCAAAACAATGTGGGCAAAGAGATGAAGACACGCATTCAGACATTCACTCCCCTTCCTCCACACACACCTCTCATATAACACAATCACATAAACAAGCCAAAATGCTTTACATTTCTTGAAATAATACTTTCTGAACATTAAACATTGATTGTCAATCATTATTCATCTGTTTCTTGTGGTTTATCATTCAAATTCATAAAAGTAAATAAAGTAAATTACATCGATAATGTCATAGAATAGCATAGTTTAATAATAGCGAGATTATATTGTAACACAGTTTTACAACGTTCCCCATCTGCGCAACTGGAATCCACAGTACAACCGTGTAGTGTCTTCTGCTAGTTAGCAAAGCATTAAATAACTATCTAAACTGATAAATAACAGATTGGAGATTAAAATGATAGCAGTTTTTTCTAATTTTAAATGAATAATATAAACTGAGATGAAAAATTGACTTCAGACAGAAATGTACTTTTACTATGGTAAAATAAATATTCAGCGATATCTTCAAAATATTTTTGAATTTTGGCGCACTTTTTTCTCTATACAGTGTTGATATGGCAACTAGTAAATACCGTAAATTTGGTTATGCTAGCAAAACATGCTAACAATATGCTAAAAATTTAGGGGTGATAGTGTTTCACAAAATCAAGTCATAAGTCATACTAGTTTATTCGGTTGATCCAATTAATTAAAAAGATCAGACTCAATAAAATAATTTGTTCAAAATCTGCTACCTAATACAATCTTGTCTATCAAAGTTTGTTCAGTTGGTTCCCCAACTTAATTCCAGACAAAATCCTCCAGTGAGAGTAATCGTAAATCAGTCCTCAAAATAGACAGAGATCACGGTGTGCGAGTTTGACGGAGAGAGTTAGCGTCTTTAAAGTTGGTGCTTTGACACTCGCTGCCCTTAGTTCTCAGTTTGAGTCCTAAAAGCCAAGCTGTTAGCGAGAATACTCACGGAGAGAGCCATTCTCTGACAACAAGACTAGAGGGCTATCATCACGAATCCACATGAACAACTGACTCCAACAGGAGATAATTAGCACATTCTTCCTGCAATGCTGCAAAACGCATCTTTACTGCATATTCATGAAAATCCAGGCATGGAAAGCAGTTTAGGTGGGGTGCAGAGGTTGGTGGCTGTCAGACACAGGAATAAATTAGACATTTCCAATAGCATACACAGCTTGTAGGAGTTAACTCAACATGAAATCAAAATTGACCCTATTTACTTCCTTAATAAACACAATCGGTCTTGCTGTGCACGATTCTTGCAGTGCACATCATTCCTAAGTTATTGTTAATCAAAATGATTCACCTCTTAAAAGATTTTCAATTTTATCTGATGTCATCATGATGATTTAGTCAATTATGAAAAAATGTACTGTAGACTTTATTGACATAATTACATTTACAGCACTGGGGTTTGAAAAAAAAAAAACATGATGATTAATCCTGTCAGATTGGATGAATTACTGCTTTAAAGGGTTAGTTCACCCAAAAAATGAAAATGATGTCATTAATTACTCACGCCCGTGTTGTTCTAAACCCGTAAGACCTTCGTTCATCTTCGGAACACAATTTAAGATATTTTTGATGAAATCTGAGGGGCTCTCTGACCCTCCCATAGACAGCAAAGTAACTACCACGTTCAAGGTCCAGAAAAGTACCGAGATGATCGACAAAGTAGTCCGTGTGGCATCAGTGGTTCAACTGAACATGCAACAAGAAATAATGAAATAATCATATTTTAATTTAGTAGAGTACCAAATTATATAAATTATATGAATGGATGACATTTAAATAAATAAAAAATAAAATGCTCAAACTAATTTTCAACTGGATTTAAATACATCTGGTTATTGCCAACAAATATTGCTCTTTTAGTCCAAAAGGATCAAGAAAACTTCCATTGTACAAAATACATTGATTGCATGCAATAAAGCTCACATTCATTATACCTAAATTAAAAGAGCAATACAGCCGGAAATAACCAGGCAGATCTGACTGTTAAATTATCATTTAATTATCATTCATGAAGTTTAATAAAGTTAGCAGTAATACAGATATCAGCAGATAAGAGAATAAACAGTGCTTGCAATGCAAAAAGAGCTGAGAAACTGCGGACAGAGCAACAAAAGTTCCAAAGCATCTCAAAGCAGCATGACACTTTGAGCTCTGTGTTGAACTGCACAGCCTGCAGGGACACGTTTCAAGGTTTTAAATGGTTGAAGCACTACTGAAATAATCAACCATTATTCCTGCAATTCTGTTTAGTGATGCCAGTGGCACAGAAAGTACTTCATTTTTAAATAACCATGTGATGAAGTCTAGCATCATTTAAAAAAAAAAACCCTCTATGTACCACAAGTTAAAAACAAAACAAAACAAAAAACTTAAAACTGTATTAACTTATACTAAAATATGTACTAAAAGTAAACTTAAATGTACTAAATAATTAAAACTGAAATAATAATTAATAAAAACTATATAGATATAAAAAACTAATAACAATTACAAAAACAGAGCAAATGTAATAAAACTTTAAAATTAACATGAAAGCAGAAAATAAAAATACAATCTAATTTAAAATATTAGTAAAAACTATAATAGTATCTCACTGATATTAAAATAACACTGGTTTGGTCCAACTTGAAATTATGACAGAAATATATTACTATTGCACAGTAGAATGCACTTCTTAAAGTAATACTAATAATAATAATAAGAAGAATGATGATAATGATAATGAT
>NW_015643167.1:154168-177872 GCF_001515625.1 Sinocyclocheilus rhinocerous | reverse complement strand
ATAATGATAATGATAATAATAATAATAATAATAATAATAATAATAATAATAATAATTTTATGGAAAATTACAAATTGTAATTAATTTTAATTTTAACAGTAAACTTTACAAAAATAAAATAAATTATTATATTTTTTTCATTTTAATACATTTTAAAAGATTAACTAAAGTGTTATTGTTATACATTCATTGGATTACTGTTTTTTGATAGCATTTAGTATTTGATATCATGGGCACTGTAAACCTACAAACGTTCAGTCACACAAAGAAAACAATACAGTGATATATGTTGGTCATACCGCCCAGCACTAACCCGTACCAGTATCTAGTCCTGTCTCATATGATAAAGCGTCCGACTGTCATAACTTTGTGAAATGATTCCCTGCTCAATATCTCGCTTGCTGCAGCTCATGTACGCATGCAAACACAAAGACAGAAACACAGATACACAGCTGCGAACATGTTTCGCTCTCTCCTGTTAGCATTTTTTCTTCCTTATCTCTCTCTTTCGCTTGTTCTCTCCCTTCCACTTGAACAGTTGGGGCAAGGACGCCGCTCGTCTTACTCATTCTTGATTAAGCTGTCACTTTGTCACCCCGGGCCACAGTCGCACGGGGGAGGTGACTGCTGACAGGAGAACGAGGCGTATGAACGGGTAAGATCTGCTTCTGATCGCTTCATGGGACATCATTGCCAGCACACAGTGGAGGAGAACAAAATGTTCGAGTATCAAAGCCCATCAGATGTTCACCGATTGCAAACCTTGGTGCAATCAGAGCAACGGGTAGAACTGATGCATTGCTCTACCTTAACATGCCATTGATCAAACCTGACTTAGCAATGTCATCACACATGCTTTTCCTTATTTTTAAAGCAACTCTATGTGTTTGGATAGTTGTTTATGGGATTTTACCTAGTTTTAGAAAACAATGTTTACTTGCTAGTAAATTTTGAGTTTTTCTTTCTTGTAAAATGTACTAAAATAATCATTGTTTTACTGTATGTACAACTTAAAAATATATTTTGCTGTGCTATTAATTCCAAACAAACTTGTACATACAATATCAGTAAGAACATCAGTGTTATTGTTAACTACATATATATATATTTTTTAAATGCAGAAATACAATTAAATTGTAAATAGTATAAATATAAAAAATATTAGAAATGTTACTAACTGAAATAAAATAAGTTTAAGGTGAAGTACTAAAATTAGTTGAATGAATGAATAAACACACACAACAAAATCACTATAACTTAACTATGACTATATACTTAACTATATATATATATATATATATATATATATATACACACACACACACACACACACACACACACAATGGAGTCAAACCAAACAGCAACATGTGTATGAAGTTTTTCTAGCTTAGTGACAGTCAAACCGGGTAGAACTCATCGTCCTTTAGATCTTTAGATTTGAATTAAAGTGGTTTAACATATAAGATGCGGGGTACTGCGGCGTGAAAAATTAATCTCGGTTTTTCAGTAAGCTTGAATGATGCCAGATGTCTTTGGACGTTGACAGCTGCTGATCAAAAGCACCAATCAAACATGTTTTCACAGGAGTAAAGACTTCAATCATCAAAGGCAGTCGACATGAAAACCTGGTTTTGGGGACAACCTCTGATGTTGCAGATGAATAAACTGCTGGAATCATTCGACATTTCAGGTTATCTTCAAAAACTGTAAATCTAGTAATATACCAAATGTATGATTCTAAATTGTAAAAAAAAAATAATAATAAGTAATATGTTGCACATTCCCACTATTGCACAATATATATATACAGAATCCCCATAGTGCTGGGTTTAAATTTCGTAGACAGACCGACAGACAGATAGATAGATAGATAGATAGATAGATAGATAGATAGATTTTCACAAGCAGTTTTGGTGCCTATCATTTAAATATCACAAGCAGTTTTGGTGCCTATAATTTAAATACACCAAGAAAATGTAGGCACATATGATCACACTATTTTTGACTGGCAGGAATGATTTTGGTATTCCAAAGAGCGGCAGCAAACACTGTTATCAAGGCAACTGTGTTCTGCATTAGCAAGCTCATTTTGTGCTCACTGAAGCCGCAAGATGAATCAAGAGAATACACAAAACCTTACAGTTGGCTTTATGATTTCTTACTGGCAATGCCAGACCCTCCTTTAAACTTGTACAAACATCATGCATCTTTCAGAATCACAGCATTTCCACACCTGTGCATAATTAAGTAGCTACTAGCTACCTCAACAGATTTGAATGATGCTTCACATCACAACAAATCAAGAAAACTTTTTTTTGTCTTGTACAACATCTTCTGTTTCTGAAGGTTTGAAGATGCTGGTTCCACATGTAACAATTTTCTTAAGATAGATACTTTATCTCAAGAAAATGTAATCTTTTTTTTCTGATGTGAGAATATCCCATGCTGCTAAATGACGGTCTGAGGATGTCGTAACCCACTCCATGGTAACATCTGCGTCCTTTCATTCACACTGTGATCGTGATTCGCACCAGCAGGGAAGCGACTCCCACAGCACTTGGTGAGTCCTATAGCATTGCATTGTTTAAAAATTCAGTGGACTCTCCACTAATCTACAACTTATGAAGCCACTTGGAAGAGTACAGAAACATCCTAAACTCATTCAAAACATGTCTAGGTGACCGGAGCGATTCTACAATTACCTGTGTGATTTAAAAACCATAAATTAATTGATTCATTTGATTGATTCATTTTTTAAATGTGTTAGTTAGGCAAATTTCAAAATTTAAGATTTGTGATTAAATTATACATACGATTTACTGCTGATCACAGAACCGTGCTTCACTGAAAGATACGCATGGCAATCGCAGCTTCTGTCGAATCGCGATCTCGATTCCATTTTGATTCATCGTGCAGCCCTACATACAATTATTAGTTTATACTTTTTAAAGTCAATTCTAAAATTAAAAGGGTAACCTGTAGTGATGGGCTTTGTGAAGCTTCAAAACCTTTGTGAATCATTTGATTCGAAACAGTGATTCAGAGCATGTATGAAACTGGCAAAGTGCCATGTTTTCAGTAAATAAGGCTTTGGTATGTTATAGATGTTTCAAAATTTCAATGGGTCCCCCTAGGGCTGCACGATAAATCGCATGCGATATTTAACGCGCATCTTATCAGTAAAGCTGGTTCTGTAATCAGCGGTAAATCTCCATCACGTGCGGGCTTTCACATTGAGCAGCATTAACTACACAGAGCCGTTGTTCACTGACGAGCTGCGCAAAACCACGATCATATTCGCGCGATTTTTTGCGCAGCTCATCAGTGAACATATGGGGGATCTATGTGAAGTCATGAACCAGTGTTTATGTGGTTTTTACCTGATCTTTGATCAATTTTATACATTTGTAGATACATTTAATGAGACACTTGTATAATACAAATGAATATTTAAGTGTTAGTCTCTTAGCCTGAGTAACCAAGTACTCCATAAAACAAACAAATAAGCCTTATAAATTAAATAGCCCTTATTATGGATTTTTGAAAATTGTCTTCCATCCAGTGTGTAACGTAGCTGTATGTGAATGTAAACAGTCTGCAAAGTTGTAAAGCTGAAAGCACATCAGAAATAAAGTTATTTTCTTTCAAAAGAAAGAGTCGACTCTGAATCGCTTAAATGAGTAATTAAAAATTTGAATCCCATTTCCGTGAAGTTCACACATCACAAGTTAACACATTTGCATAATGCCCACCTACATTCTGCGTAGGTGGGCACATCCCTCGAAAACTTGAACACCCCACAAACGCTGTAGCTCGTTTGTGTAGATAACTTAATGTCGAGAAGGCACTGTGCTGTGAAAGTGAATTCGGTTTATTTTCAGTTCCAAAGGATGAGGCTGTGAAGAATCACTGGTTAAAAATAATCTTGACTATGATACCACAGCTGTATAATCCCAAAATTTTGCTGTGTTCCCGTCCTTTCACTGATGACTGCTTCTCTATTCTCTGTGAGTTCAACGGAGGATTCGTAAACCGGTTTTCCTTGAAATATGGGTCAGTGCCCAGTTTGTTTGGACCAGCTTGCTCCTCCTGTCGAACGTGCAAAATATGTAGTTTTGTGTGTTGTGTTGTGTTGTGTATACACTCAGTGCAGCGGTAGGTCTCAGCTAACTTACGTTATAGTTCTGCTAATCAACTGTGGAACCGCTATTGTGTAGAAATGTGTCGATTAATATAGAATTTCTGTCGTTCTTATTACTTGGAGACATGATAAAGGATGGAACAATACGATGGTTTACAAACTGCAGTGATTTATCAGTAATCCACGTCTGTTTTTGGCTAACGCACATACCATTATTTTTTGGGTCTTTACTATGTTCCGCTACCGACATGCGCTGTACGCAGTAGACCAAACACAACAGACTGGGTCATCGGACCAATCAGAGCAGAGTAGCCACACACAAAGGAGGGGTTTGGAAAGATGAATCTTCGAACAAAACGTTTGGGAGTCATTGAGAATTTAGGTAAATTTAAATGCATATTATAAGAAAATGAAAGTTTTTTTTTTTTTTTTTACCTTGCATGCATGTAAACAACGTGTCATTGGAGACTCCCAAAAACAAATTACGAACTTTTCAAATAGCCACTTCATAGTCACTTCATATTTAAAATTATTCAAAAAGCTTTGTTTCTTCCATCACTAGAAACCAGTTTCTTTTCAATTTGAGGTGAGGTGTGCAATTTGTACACCATTAGCTACACCAAACAGCAAAATAGCTATTGTTTCCAAACAGGTTTCCCGAAACCGCCATCCCTGCCTTTCGTGGTTTAAAACAAACAAGCTGCCCCGTCCCACACTCATTCCATTGCTTGAGTCATAAGTTATGTTGCGGTCAAAGTTTGGTCGGTTCATTTCCACTTAAAACCTACTGGCAGATGTTGAAACTACACCAAAGCTTGTTTCTCCACTGGTTGAGGTTTAAAAGTAGCTCTGGATACTGACAAAATAATTTTTTCCATGCAACATATACAGTAAATATTTAATTCTAGTAGATGTTTTACCGGTGCCCTTTTTCTTTCAGGGTTGTCTTAAAAGTGACTTTTGAAGTCCTGCAATTGGCACACTTATAGCTAACCCAAAATGTTTAACTGGGATGGGAAAGTAGTTTAACACAAGAAACATTTCACCTCTTTTTCTAATTTGTAAACTCCAAAAAGTGTGTTAAATGTCATATAGAAGCCATTAAATTTAGCCCAGGATGAAATTATATGGAAAATGCGCTCAGATAAGCAGCCAGACATGCTTCATGCCGTACAACTATTAACAATACATTCCTGCCAGAGCTCAAGTGATTAATTGCTGTCCGTTCCCAGCGGATATTGAAAATGTAGATGCGCCACTTCACCCAAATATATATATATACCCATTTTCTGCGGCTGCCCTAGCATAAAGAGGCAAAGACGGAGTTCAGAAAGTAGTTTACAATGATCAATGCCTGTGTGCATGTCTGTTGCCAAATCGCCGCTGAATTATAAATGAATCTCCACCGCTTGGGATTTGTTGATTGGGCCCATATGTGGAGTTGGCTCATGGGACGTGTGTTTTTTTTAAGGCCGACTGTGACTCGAGTCATTTGGGCAGGTTAGGCATGATAGATGGCGGAGGATGATTTTCAGTGCCTTTTCTCCAGGTTTTAAGCAACATGGGCACTTGGCTCCTTTGCATTCTCTTTACTTCTTATGTTAAATAACCATCAGGGCGCACAGCCCAGATAATGTTCTCTGGGACCAACTTCATATAAGTTTATGCACTTGTGTTAGAGACATACCGACAACACGAAACAACTCACTTTAACAAGAAAAAAATGTCAGCTGAGAGTTGATTTTATCCATCGGAAACAGTGGCAGCTCCAGGATTTTTTTGTTGGGGTGCTAAGGGGGGGCTTAACAGTTCAGAGGGGGGGTGCTAAAAAACTAATTAAATTGAGTGAAAGTAATGAACGCTTTGAAAAGTGATGATCTAAATAGCATGCGAATTCATCCACCTTGTGTTTTTTATATACAGCAGCTTCGAAAAAGGCACATTTTACATGTTTTTTCTGTGGTATTAAACTTCTCATATGCCACTGTTATTAGTAATATAACTTCTAATGCCAAATATGACACTTACAAATTAATACAATTTATGAACGCACATAGAAAAGACAGAAAGTAGGGATTTTTTTCTTTTTTCATTATTTTATTTTATTGTTATTTTTTTAAATATTTTTTTACACATCTATTTAGTAATTTTTTTCTAACCATCAAGTGTCAGTCACTCTCAATGCCAACTGGCAGGAAAACATGGTAAATTATATATATATATTTTTTTTTTGTTTTTACGATAGATAAAGTGGCGACAATTCATACAACTATTTCCACACAGTGGCATAGCGGACGGGCATGCACTGCGGGGTGGGGGTCCGAGATAACCTCCCCGTGCTGAGATGCGTCGTATCATGTGTCGACGACAGCCAGAGATATTGTCAAAAGCATCAAAAATTGGCAATATTAAGAGGATTTAGCATTTCCAATTAATGTAGGCCTGTTACATTCTTCTTATTATTAGGCCTTTTATTATTAGGTTACTTATTATTAAATTACATGAAATTATTGCCCCGCAATAATTTCATAGCGTGCATGACGCGCTGTCCTCATATTTTTTATTTTTTTAATTATGTCTATTAATTAAATATGAATTATAGACCTATTATTAAAATTAACACTGCAGTCATCAATGAAAATTAAGAGCAGCTTTATTTCGTACACCGATTTTCAAAAACAACGCGAAAATACGTTTCTTCTCATGTTTTTCACTATACGGGCCACAAGATAAATATTAAGGGAATAATTTAAGACGCTTATAATTAAAATTATTAACACTGCAGTCATCGATGAAAATTAAGAGCAGCTTTATTTCGTGCACAGATTTTCAAAAACAACCTGTTTAACGCAAAATACGTTTCTTCTCATGTTTTTCACTATACGGGCCACAAGATAAATATTAAGGGAATAATTTAAGACAGTTATATACCGTTATCAGCATTTGCTGGAGTAGTTTCGTCTCTCGTTGTCTCAGAGAATATGCACCGTTAATGCAGCATTAGAAAGCTCCGTCAGTTTTTTTTTACTTTCACTTTATCTATAGTGAATTGACTGACGTTCACCAGCATAACTCTTGCGCACAGTTAATGAAAGTGACACCAAAAAACAGGAACATAATAATAATAATAATAATAATAATAACTGTCTTATTATTATTATTATTATTATTATTATTATTATGTTTTATAATTAAATTTGTATATTTTAATTGTCACATCCCAAATAAGCCAACAGGAAGGAAGACAGAATCACAAGAATAAAGGAACTGCTTTGGAAAGTAGGGCACACAGAGTTAGTTACGTAAATCTCTAAATTATAGATCGATTTGGCTGCTGGAGCGGTGGGAGAGACGGCTGCTACTCAACGATGCCATCCTCGCTGAACGAACGGGCAGGAATATCAAACAGATGGCATGACCAGATGATGGGCACCACCAGATTTATGTTTCACAGTGGGTAACATCGGTGACACCATTTAAACAGCGAGGCTGTTTGGGGGTTTTACGTTTGCGCAGATTTGTCAGGTTGGGTGAGAGAAAAATCAGGCAGCTGCTAGGGCAACAACCCTGCTCTTGAGGCAGCAAGCCGCTAGGCACCCGCATTCAGCTCAATGATCCTGCTTGCCACTCTGCCTGGGCTTTTCCCCAATGCTCCAACCCACAGGTCGCTTTGTGTTTAGGGAGCAGAGCTAAAAGATATGGAGAGGGTCTTAGAGATTGTTCAGCCCATGCCGGTTTGATCATTTCTCAGTACCGACTCTATTTTGACATGTTACTCGAGTATGGTGACCCAGTAACAGAATAAGAAAACAACAACAGAAATGAAGCAGAACTCGCTCTGCTTTGGGTTTATGTGGGGGTTGTTTTTGCTCCTTGCTCATTGTCTTCCACTCTCTCTTGCTCTTTGTGCCAATTTCTGGTGCTTTGAAAATACAGCAAGTTTTCCTTTGAAGTGGCGGGAATCAAACGAGGCGACTGTGCCTCTGGGTCACACGGAGCACATGCTGAAGAGCCTTCCGGCACAAATTATACATAATACTGGGTCACTGTGCAAAGTAAATGAAGACACACGGCTGCTTCATGACAGCAGCATTCCTGCAATAATATTAATGCAGAACTCTTAAAATGATGGAAGGTTCAGTTGGTTTATATGCTTTAAAATAAATCAGGTAATTGAAAAAAAAAGAAAAAAAGTGGCGTTTCCTATTTAAAATAGTTTGGGGTTGGAGATCAGTGCAACATCCAATAAACATTTTTAACTAGCAAATATCACATTACTCACAGTCACTATTTTAATTTTGAGAGAAAAAAAAAACACCTTTAAAAGATTAAAGTCGGTCAGATTTTAAGTGCTTTTGAAAGAAGTTTGCATACATATATGGAGAGGGTCTTAGAGATTGTTCAGCCCATGCCGGTTTGATCATTTCTCAGTACCGACTCTATTTTGACATGTTACTCGAGTATGGTGACCCAGTAACAGAATAAGAAAACAACAACAGAAATGAAGCAGAACTCGCTCTGCTTTGGGTTTATGTGGGGGTTGTTTTTGCTCCTTGCTCATTGTCTTCCACTCTCTCTTGCTCTTTGTGCCAATTTCTGGTGCTTTGAAAATACAGCAAGTTTTCCTTTGAAGTGGCGGGAATCAAACGAGGCGACTGTGCCTCTGGGTCACACGGAGCACATGCTGAAGAGCCTTCCGGCACAAATTATACATAATACTGGGTCACTGTGCAAAGTAAATGAAGACACACGGCTGCTTCATGACAGCAGCATTCCTGCAATAATATTAATGCAGAACTCTTAAAATGATGGAAGGTTCAGTTGGTTTATATGCTTTAAAATAAATCAGGTAATTGAAAAAAAAAGAAAAAAAGTGGCGTTTCCTATTTAAAATAGTTTGGGGTTGGAGATCAGTGCAACATCCAATAAACATTTTTAACTAGCAAATATCACATTACTCACAGTCACTATTTTAATTTTGAGAGAAAAAAAAAACACCTTTAAAAGATTAAAGTCGGTCAGATTTTAAGTGCTTTTGAAAGAAGTTTGCATACATAAAAAAAAAACAATATTGTGAAATATTATTTCAATTTTAAATGACTGTTTTCAATTAGAATATATTTTAAACTATAATTTATTTCTTTTCAGCATCATTACTCCAGTATTCAGTGTCACATGATCCTTCAGAAATAATGAATATGCTGATGCTCAAGAAACATTTCTGATTATTATCAATGTTGAAAACAGTTGTACTGCTTCATATTTTGATACTTCACTGCTTCAACCATGATAACTGATTATTATTATTATTATTATTAGAACAAAAAACATGTATTTGAAATATATTTAGTGACATTATAAATCTCTTTACTGTTACTTCCTGATCAAATGAATGGATCCTTGCTGAATAACATAATTAATTTATTTAAAAAGAAAATAATAATAATAATAATAATAATAAAAAAATCATCATTATTATTATTGTTGTTGTTGTTGTTTTCTTTGACAAATCTTACTAATAACACTGATACAAAGCTGGAATTTATCTTTTTTTTCACTGTGAAAAAAAAACAAACAAAGGGCTTTAATAATAATAATAATAATAATAATAATAATAATAATAGAAAAATCTTACTGACCCCCCATATATAATAATAACTACCACTATTATGACTACTACTAGTAGTAGTAAAAGTACGGAAACGGATGTGCTTTTAATCATGTAAGACCAAAAAAAACAAAACAATGAACTGTAAATTATTCTTATAAGCCCTTGCGTGGGTAAATGACCAAACTGTGGCGTCAGCATCTGACAGCTGTTTGGCTGTTCTGAGCCACAGAATGTCAGTTGTGTTCTTTTTCAGCAGTTTATCTCAAATTTAACTTGACAAAATGTGACAGGTTTGAATGTGAACAGGGTTCTCAGATTGACAATACATCTCTGCAGAACGGACATGAGCAGCATCGGGGAGGATTTGAGGAAGATCTGCACTCCTACTAACAAAATGGAGATTTTATTTTGTGAAATATGCTTGCAATAGCATTACACACACAATATTTGAAATACATCTCTGTTACTGATACTGTTGCTTACTCAGAAAAAAAATATATGAATATATAATCCATTCTGTAAAGATCTTTATATCTAATCTAAGAGCCCTGGGAACAACATTTAACTATATTTTTGCAAACCATCTGTAAAAGTATGCACAGATTCTCTATACAGACATCAGAAAAGAGCTTGTCTGATGGTGCATGGCAACGGTTGCTAAGGTAGAATTGGTCAGTAATGCTTTTAAAGCATGTTCAGTGAAAGATCAATTTCTATCTGACAATTATTTACAGAGCAAGAAAGATAGAGAGAAAAAAAAAATCATGATTTGAAATGTGGAAATGAGGAATAATAAGGAACGATGAACGTCTCCAGTGATGCCTGGCATTTTGCTGTCAACGCATTGCAGTTATTATTTCCCTTCCCTCAGTATCTGCATGTCAAAGCGAATGACTCATCTGCTGATCTCGGCTCCGCTGAAAACACAGACCCTTCTGTAGTTCATAGATGATCACATCCAAGAAAGCAAGCTTCTGTGGGACGCTCTTATTTCAAGGCCTGATACCTGACTGTGCTCTGCTCCAAAACACAGTGAGCTGCCTCGTTGTCGACTGAACGCACAGACAGCAAGGAAGCATCTTTAACTGAAATGGAAGCTCATAAGTAAGGAATAAACTTCATGGAAGCATCCAGGTTTTTTTTCTTCTTTTTTTTTTCTTCTGTGCTCTGCATTAACATGGAACGGAGATTAAATTGACTGGAACTACCTGTACATTGAACGGTGTTAATGCACACTTTCCAGCCAATCAGAATCGTGTATTCAGACAGACCATGGCATAAGCACATTCCAATCACAATTAAAATTTAAAATGATTTCAGTAGAGTTCGACATTAACATGCTGATAGGCCAATGGTGTGACACTCTAATGACCTTAAAAATGGACAGTACATACAAACATTCAGTAAAATAGTCAGTCTTTAATAAGTCATTTTTATTTATTACATCCACCTTACTTCATCCACCATGCTGGATGATGGATTTTTAGAGGTTGTTGTAATATATTATGGCCTTCTCTGAAAAGACAAAAAAAATAACAATAAAAATAAATACATAAATCAGGGGTTCTCCATTGGTTTGACACAACACAACAACAAATAATGTATTATATTTATCGTTTTAATAAATATTATAATTTTGTATCAAACACTGTATATATAAAGTATTTTATATTCAAGACCCAACACAATTTATTTAATTGTTTGAAAGTAAACAACAACAACAACAAAAATCCTTAGACTCAATTTTTTTTTATATTTAAAATGTGACATGGCATTCCTTAGACTCAATTTTTTTTTATATTTAAAATGTGACGTGGCATTTTGCATTATATTGCATTTACCATTAATTTATCCCCTTGTTATCCTTAAAATAATTTTTTGTAATTTTGACATGTGACTTAAGGCAGAAATTGCATAGGGAACTTTCATTGCTTTATCTAATTTGCATTTAGCATTTATTTGTCCCCTTTTTCTTAGTTGCAAACTACAATAAGAGAACCACCATTTATAATTAATTCAATTAATTGTAATTGTATGAATTAATATATTTTACTATATAACTTTTTATTTATTTTAAATATATATGAAGTATATCTTATATATTTAAACATTTATATATGCTAAACTAGATACATTTTTCGAGAGTTACAATAAAATGTTAAATAAAATGTGACGTGTGCCATATGGCATAAATTGCATAGGAAAACCTACAATTTGCATTCTGTAGCTTGCATTTAGCGTTCATGTTCTCCTTTGTTTAGGTTGCAAACCTCCAGCTGAGCATGATCATGCCATGACCTAACATTAGGAACGATTTTAGCATTTGAAGCGTTCCTATAATGCGTTAAAATGCTTTCTATGTAGGCAGCTCACTATGTGTGCATGTCCACATTCTAACAGTACCATTACCCTCCAGGCACTGACCCCCTTTGCGAAAAATACAAAAATAAATATAAAAGTAAGCACACAGTCCAGGTTATACGGCAATCTGTCTGTGCTTCTAGTAGCTAAACGCAGCATCCTCAACCTTCCCCTCTCTCTCAGCCTGTATCTCCGTCTCCACGCTCCTCTGGCTGTCCAGGGACTCAAGGTCATGGTTACCAGACAGAATTCTAGACATCTGAGAACAAGCTGAGAGTGGCTGTGGTGAGTCTATCTGTAGGGAAAGTAGAACAAGTCTGACAAGCATCTGGAAACCTGCCAGAGCCAACGAAAGGTCAATCTAATGCTACGGCTCATGTTATAAATATCAAGGGACACCAAACTGAGGAGAAAAAAAAAAGCATATAAATAGCTAAGTAGAACACAAGACGTGATAGGACGTTATTGACTTCATGTCTAGGTCTTGATTTAGGTGTTTCCTCTACGAAAGTCAACACTTCTTCTGTCTAACATGAGTACATGGGTGTTTGTGGTGTTTGTGGTGATTATTTAAACAATTTTACAATTAAAACAAAAAAGCATATAAATAGCTAAGTAGAACACAAGACGTGATAGGACGTTATTGACTTCATGTCTAGGTCTTGATTTAGGTGTTTCCTCTACGAAAGTCAACACTTCTTCTGTCTAACATGAGTACATGGATGACGGTGTTTGTGGTGATTATTTAAACAATTTTACAATTAAAACTTATTAAGACTTGTTAAGATGTAAAAACAGTCCTTCAGACATACATTAAAGGAGGGAAGAGCTATATCTAGAAACCATGTTTCTGAGTTAGCACTGAGTTATGAAGGGAACGAAAGCATTAGAAGCCACTGTCGGTTAATTAAGATTTGACGGATGAACTTGCACCTAGATAGGGCTCATTAATTAAATAATGCTGTGCAGGTTGCGATAAGACATCCTGGTGTTATGGAAGTTGCCATCTTTAATGTACTTTAGTCGCTGTCGCTATGATTACAGGCGTTATCGCAACAACAGAAGAAGAACAGCCAACAAAAACTAATAACAGTTGTTTTTGTAATGAAAGCAATGCTGAAGAATACAATATAAAATATATCTACACTTCAAAAATGTACAAATGATAAATGTTGTTTTGGCAACTAACTTAAAATAAGTTAAAGTGCTAAGATTTGCTAAAACCATAATTGATAAAGTAAAGATTTAAATTAAAAAAAATAAATAAAGTGTGTGTGTGTGTGTGTGTGTTTGTGTGTGTGTGTGTTAAAAAAAAAAAAAACATTGAAAAAGCACACAACAAAATTACTTAAATGTGAACTGAAATTAACATGAAACCTGAAAATATTAAAACAAAAATTCTAAATTTGAATAGTATATAAATAATGCTAAAATTACACAATAAAAGCCCCAGGTCCTGTGTTCTTATGAATAAAGTGTCAATCAATCAAGTAATTGTAAAAAAGGACAACGCATGTGAATACAGATATCAATCCCAAAATCTTGACTAGTATATGACACAGCAACACACTAAATACCACTTTAGCAACTGCAAAGCAACCACACAGAAAACTCTAACAAACAAATAATAAATAATAATAACCAAAAACCACCCAGAACACTTTAGCAACCACATAGCAACACACTAAGGGCCAGATTTGCTAACGTTTGCACTCGTCAAAATACTGGTATTTGCGCCATTATTTAACGCCCAAAAAAAGCATGTCTTAAAGCAGGCGGTAATTTGAGCTGCTCTTGGTAGATTGCGCTGGTCATTTTAGAAATGATCTGGCTGTGTCTCTGTTCTTTAATGTGCACATTGTTAGTAAATCACCCGCAGAATTTGCCCCTCCGATCGGTGCTTTTATGGAATTGCGCTCTAACACTAATTTGCCCTGTTTAGTAAATCTGGCCCTAAGAAACCCCGACCAGCTCTTTTATACTTATACTTTTTTTATTTATACTTTTATACATTTATACTTGTTATGACAAGTTAGAGGCCTGATGTACAGTATCCTCAATATTAACATGCATGCTATACATTACTGGAATAAACTAATAAATCAACTAAAATCAGTTAAAAGTTTTACTAATGAATGGCATGACCCAGACCAGACCCAGTCATGATAGAGATAAAATTGAGCAATCTATAACATTTTCATTTGGTCATGGGTCAGTATCCTTTGGTTAAGTTGTTAAGTCGTTATTGACCCAGAGGTCAGTCAGTCAGTCAGTCAGTCAATTCACCAACCTGAAGGCACACAGGGGACTAACCCACATCACCACGTGTCCAGCATCTTCATAACCTGAGCACTTCATTTCCATCTACACATGTGATGCGGTGAGGAAACATAGACAAAACATTAACACAGCTTATTGTTTTTGGGTAACACTATACAATAAGGTTCCTATGTTAACTATATTTAATGCATTATCTAACAATGAGCAATACATTTGTTACAGTATTTTATTAATCATAATAAATACAACTGTTCATTGCTAGTCCATGTTAGCTCGGGTCCATTAAATAACATTAATAAATACAACATTTGATTTTAATAATGTTTTAAATGCTGGAATCATTAACTGAGATTAATAAATGCTTTAGAAGTATTTTTCATTGTTAGTTTATGTTAACTTATGTGGTTAACCAATGTAACAATCAGAACATTACTGTAAAGTGTTAACCAAAAAATTAAATAAAAAAACCTGAAATAAATACGTTTAAGTACTAAACTGAAAATGTTAATAGAAATATATTTTTAAAAAATGATAAAACACATAGGGCCAGTTTTACTAAACAAGGCAAATTAGCGCAAGAGCGCAATTCCAAAACAACGCCGATGGGAGGGGAAATTTCTGCAGGTGTTTTATTAAAGAACGCTGACACAACAGCTCATTTACATATTGACCAACGCAATATACCAAGAGCAGTGCAAATTAGCTTAGTCGCAAATAAAGAATAAAGAAATAAAGAAGCCACAGTACGTTGAAAAGAACCGGAGGCCAAAAAATGAAGGTTTGCTAGAAGTTTTGATAGAGCTGGTATTGCGTGACTCCTAGCTGAGGGTTCAAAGTAGGGCTGCACGATTAATCGCATGCGATTGTTATGCGCATTTTGATAGTAATGCTGGTTCTGTAATCAGCAAGAAATCATCATCACATGCTTTCAGATGGAGCAGAATTTACTACACATAGCCGTAGTTCACTGACAAGTTACGCAAAAAAATCGCAGACGATTTTATAGCGCGATTATGAAATCGAAGAAATCGTTCGCGATAATGACAGCTGTTTGCATAGCTTCTCAGTGCACTACGGCTGTGAAGTAAATGCTGCTCCATCTGAAAGCATGTGAAAATACCACATTTAATAACATATTTTTACTCCAAACTCACTTCATAACGTCAGTCGAGTGTTTGAAATAAATCCTTCTGTGAGATGATGTGGCTTCTCTGTCGAATTGCGATCTCGATTCCATTTCGATTTATCGTGCAGCCCTAGTTCAAAGTCATCTTTTATTTCCTGAAGCAAAGTAAAAATAACATGGCAAACGATGTTCGGATAATGTGTTCTTCTGACATTCCAAATAAAATTAGGCTAATATGTGTGGAAAAAATCCTCTCCCTTCTACCACGCACTCTCTGTTCTCTGCGGTGTCTCCTCCTAGCAGCAATAATTGCAGCCATTTCAAGCGCAAAATAGTTTAAGACATGCTTTTTTGGGCATTAAATAATGGCGCAAATGCCAGTAATTTGACGAGCGCAGACGTTAGTAAATCGCGTTGCGTGATTCATTCGAATACTCTCCTCCCATAAATGTTGCAAAGCTGTTAGTAAAACTGGCCCGTAATCTAATAAGATTACTAAAACTTATACTAACATTAAAAAGAAAACTGAAATAAAGGCTAATTCAATATATTAATAAATAATGTATATAAATTATATACCGTTAATCTAAAGGAAAAAAAAAAGTATTAAAATGTGAATTCAGTGATGGAAGTAAATATTTATTTTTAATGTCTGAAGTAAATTAAACATTAAACACTCATGTAAACCTAAATGCAGCACTGGAACGTATGAGCCATTTAGTGAATCGGTTTATACAAATCATGGAGCACTGCTAAGTGTTGATTCACTGCTAATGGATCAGTTCATAGTGATCAATCTCTTCTGTCACATATAGCTTTAGAAATTTAGATTCATTTTAGTTAATCGGTTCATTCACATAGTTCATGTAACTGAACAATTTAAAAAAAAAAGTGATTCACAGATTCGAGTCACCATAGTATGTACTATGTTTATGTAACTTGAGTAATTTGTTTTACTTATTAACCCTATATAAAGTATATATTTTTTTAAATATGCAGTTATGCTTTATACTATACTGTGTGCATATGTTGAAATAAGGTGTAAAGCTAATCAAGAGATGTGTTTTGGCTTTGTGTAGGAGTTCAACACCTCAGCTCAACTCCAGTAATGATCCTCTTCCATGGCTGTAATTACTTCGGCCATTGTCTTGATTCATTGTGTTTTAGATTTTCTTTGCCAACCTTTTTCAATTAGTTGTGGCTTCGCCGAAGCCCCATATTTATCCAGCACTTTCACGTCTCAGCAAAGAGCTACCATTAACTAATGCATGTGTGTATGCTATGTTTGATTAGGACCTCCATTAATAGAAGGAGCAAGATGGGGCCGCTTTAGTAAATGCACAATAAAGGATGTAGAAAACATAATTTCCATGCCCATTAGACGATATTTAAATGTCTGCATGGGGGGGAGAGCGGTGTTTGAGTGCTGATGTGTTAGTTTGACAGGACGCAGTGAGTCATTTGCTTACTTTAATAGCTTTTATTAATTGTTTCTGTTGAGTCACAACAGGTGCGTTTCTTAATGGTACCATGCAGACTTGAAATTTTAGCGTGTAACCCAGGAAGAAATAATTTGGAAATAGTTCATACACAAAATTATCTCGCAAGGATCAGTTTTAGTTCATGGTGCATGCAATAATTGTTTAACATCTTAAGAAATGAATAGTAAATATGTTCAAAATAATGTAGACTTACATGAGATGATTTGTCATGCTGATTTGTCATGCTGAGATCAAAGGACCAGCTGAATTATTCTGAGTATTCACTTTATGCCAATAACTGGCAAATAATCAAATACATATGACTGCAATAGCATCAGGTAACACACACATTTGATTTTGAGTGATGCTGCAGACAATATACAGTAAAAGAGTGCAACTTTAATAACCTTAATTATTATACATTTTTTAAATTTGATAATAAATTGAAATATATTTCATATTAATATATTTTTTCTTTGTGTTTTCTTGTATTACTCTTTAGGGGATTTATTTATATAGTAATTGTTTGGCAGTTATCAAACATCTGAGAACAGATAAAAAGTCTATATAATGGATTTTTGGATTATATCAATTGCTTTCAGATGAGCAAATAATACTTACATTTGAATTTATGAAACAAGTTGGTATGTAGCAAACTAGCTAATTTAACCCTGATGTGTGTCCATCATTTTGCCCTGGAGAGGGTTTTATTTTTACAGAAAATACTAGTTAATGTTATTGCATTAGACCAAAACTTAGTGACTTGCTCACACAGGGTATGACAATTTCATTTGTTTGTTTGTTAATTCGCTTAATGGGGTGTTTGTTTTCCACCTTGTGGTGTTCCTGGTCAAAAATGACCAGTGCACAAAATAGTGCATTTAAATTTCTTCTTATTATATATTATTATTAAATATTGTATTTGATACTTAAAAAAAAAAAAAGGTTTTATTTCCATTATTTCCATTTCCATTTATTTCCATTTTCTATTTATTTTTGTAACTTATTGGTCAAAGACTTCACTGATCTGAGCTTATACCCCTCGGTTTTTCAGTAAATGTTGCCAAAATTATCAAAAAAATAAAATAAAAAATGGTCAAAGACTTCATTGATACTATGCGATAGAGGCTATATACACTTAGTGCAAATAGCAATTAGATGCTAACACTAAGTGAAAATAGCATATTTTCTTAGCAATATATGCTATTTACACTAAGTGAAAATAGCAGTATTTTTTTGTGATATCATTAAATGGATGCCACCTTATTGGGACAAAAACCCTCCCTACACCTACCCGATACTTTATTTTCAACTTTTTGATTATTTCCTTCGTTTTTATTAAAAAATAAATGCTTTTCTGATGTGATTTGAAATTTGAAAAGGGAGAAAAAAAGTTTGCCAAAAGGCAGATTCGAAACCTTGTCGATCGCGTCAAAAGGAATAGGTTATAACACACACTTTACCGTCTACGCCACTGAATCTGTTGACCACCCCAATCACACGTTGGTGGGTGGAGTTAGTGTAAATAGTCTCTGCCTACAAGGTGGGCTATTTGCACTTACTGTAAATAGACACTCTGATTTTTATTTTTTTTTTTCCCAACAGTTAAACAGTTGCCCACAGAAAAAAAACAGGGGGTGCTGCAGCACCCTCAGCACCCCCACTTCCCACGCCTATGAACTTGATTGATTATATTTTAAGTAATTGCATTCATTTAAAATTGCACATGTTTAAAGCCGATGTCTACCTGATGGACATTCATTTACTGGACAGCTTTCAATCAGCAAAGTGAATCCAAACGCTTCAAAAGCTTTTAGTGTGTCTATTTAACAATCAAATGCAGTGTTGTGAGGAGAGAGATCCCTGCTGTCGTGCCTGAATATGCTTGGTGTGGGTGCTCTCACCCGAGCTGCTCTGACGTGGCTGTCAGAACTTCTGTGATGCAGATAACTAGTTGCCGATGGGGTGGTCACAGTTTGCCAGGCATCACAGTTTAGTCACAGCCAGAGTCGCGGCTGTACACAGAATGTCATGAGTTATTTTTTTTTTCCCTAAAGGTACTTGGCGAACTGGGACATTGGTCTTGCGTTTCAGTCTGAAGAGGACGAGGTGGAACACCAAAGAGCTGTGTGAATTTTCTTGCTCCACCCTGTAGCCGTGTGTTTCTTCCTGGCCGCTGTCCAGCGAGCTGAATACGAGTTGACATGATGCTGATTTATACACAGAAGACTCGCCATTACAGTGCATTTGTGCTTTGCTTCTTATAGAGTATGCATGAAGTGCATTAGTTATGTACCTTAGTTGTGTACCTTAGTTCACCCTAAGTCTACTTAAATAAATGAATAAATAAATACAGGGTTGTGCACCAGTGTGTTCAGTGTGTTAATAAAATAAAATAAAGTGTGTTTAGAATGCCTTTCAAATTCCAGTTCAATAGCCAAATTTGAATTGAGGCAGGATGACAAATAGAGAGAGAGAGAATGGTAGACAGAACAACAGGATGGATGGATGGATGGATGGAACGACAAGTAGGTATGTGGATGGATGGACAGATAGAACAATAGATGGATGGATGGACGGATAGATATGACAATAGGCGAATGGATGGATGGAATGATAGGTAGGTAGGTATATGGATGGATGGATGGAACGATAGGTAGATAGGTATGTGGATGGATGGATGGATGGATGGATGGACGGACGGACAGATAGAACAATAGATGGATGGATGGACGGATAGATATGACAATAGGTGAATGGATGGATGGAATAATAGGTAGGTAGGTATATGGATGGATGGATGGATGGATGGATGGATGGACGGACAGACAGATAGAGCAATAGATGAATGGATGGATGGACGGACGGACGGATGGGCAGACAGATGGATGGATGGATGGATGGATGGATGGATGGATGGACGGATAGATATGACAATAGGCGAATTGATGGATGGAATGATAGGTAGGCAGGAATGTGGATGGATGGATGGATGGAACGATAGGTAGGTAGGTATGTGGATGGATGGATGGACGGACAGACAGATAGAACAATAGATGGATGGAACGATAGGTAGCTAGGTATGTGGATGGATGGATGGACAGACAGATGAAACAATGGATGGATGGATGGACAGACAGATGAAACAATGGATGGATGGATGGACAGATGGATAGATGGAATGATAGGTAGGCAGGTAGGTATGTGAATGGATGGATGGACAGATAGAAAAATTGATGGATGGATGGATGGATGGATGAATGGATGGAACGATAGGTAGGTAGGTATGTGGATGGATGGACAGATAGAACAATTGATGGATGGATGAATGGATGGAACGATAGGTAGGTAGGTATGCGAATGGATGGATGGATGGATGGATGGACAGATAGAACAATTGATGGATGGATGAATGGATGGAACGATAGGTAGGTAGGTATGTGAATGGATGGATGGATGGATGGATGGATGGACAGATAGAACAATTGATGGATGGATGAATGGATGGAACGATAGGTAGGTAGGTATGCGAATGGATGGATGGATGGATGGATGGACAGATAGAACAATTGATGGATGGATGGAACGATAGGTAGGTAGGTAGGTATGTGGATGGATGGATGGATGTATGGATGGACAGACAGGACCAAAACCAAAGTTTGTTTATTTTAATGATAGAACAGTAGATTACAGAATTATGGATGGATGGAATGATAGGTAGGTAGGTGGATGGATGGATGGATGGATGGATGGACAGCCAGATGTTCATGACAAATGAATTCATCTTCCTTTTACTCCAATTCAAATTCCAAATCAAACTCTTGTGGGATTCAATTTAAATTCACACTTATGAACTGAAAAGGGAGAATTGAAAGGGATAGAAGTGAAGGCTGATTCTTCAGTTCTGAATTTTGCACAGCCCTAGTTCATTTGTCTTTGGCTGCCTACAATACAATTCTGGTCCACATCATAGCAGATTCAGTTCAAGAACCGACCACTGACAAAGCAAAATAACTAAGCACAGTTTGGCATGAATACATGAATACTGAATCTCTCCATCACAAGCACATGATAGATGACATTTCCAACCCAAATGACCTTAATGGCACATCTATGTCAGTCAGACGCATCTCTCTCATAACGCTGATTGTTTCCAATAAATATAAAACTTGAGGCCATCACCCTTGAGAATTGATTAAGGTATTTTCAAATGGATTGGTTACACTATAACACTGTATAGCAGTATAAAAATAGACTGTGCATTCTGCAGCACAAACAATTTCTATCCAGAGTTGAAATGGGAAGACAGAACCTGTCTTTTCGGTTGGCATATTGACAGACACACAGGATATGCCCCTTTGCCCTCATCTTTACGCTGTATGTAGTTCTTCAGGCAGTTTGTCTGTGCCGTCTACATCTTCCATCAATAAAGCCCTAATTAAATGTTTTGCCATCAGATAACCTCCAAATATCTCAGCATCTAACGCAAACCCATCAATCTAGCTGCCATCCCTGGCTGGATATTACTAAAAGAGACACCAGAACTTTGTTTAAAGGCAATCTGGGCCTGCTTCTCAGGTGAAGGTCAGAGTTTGAGCGGAAATATTGGGGTGGACTGGCTACGGCTAGATGAGCAATAAATGACGGGGAACGATAATGCAAGACAGTCATCAGTAGTACGGGTTGAATCAATGTGCCTTTTCATGTGCTGCTGTTTTTAACAGCTCCCCAGCTACATAAATTTCCTTCCCCTAATGAATCTTTATTGTTTTCAAGCTGTAAAACTCTTCGGCATTGAACACTAGCGTTCGTACACATTCTAGGTGAATTCACTAAACAGCTGCACCACTTTAGAGTGTAGTATTTCAGTACAACACTCTAATGGACATATAATGCAGTCCACTTGAAAAGACACAATGTGCACAAGTATAGTCCTGTTATTAAGTCTGCATGATTAATCCAAATAAAACTGAAATCACAATATGGCATAATGTAATTACTAAAATGTAAACGCTGTAATTTAATTAAATGAATATGTGTATTTCTACTGTATTTGGGAACGCAACAGGTGCCAATCAACTTTACAAACTTGCAATGAGAATTGGTTATAAGCTGAGTTTGAAAATATTAGTTAATATTAGTTGAAATATTAGTTTTGTAATTTTACAGTTGTACTTTTAAATTATCATCATTATTATTATTATTAGTATATTCTAAAACACTATTTTTATAGTTAAATATTATAAAGGTAATATTTCTTATTTAGTGTAATAATTAATCAGAATTGTTTGGCCAAATTGCAAATCACAATTGCAATTTATTATCAGAAAATTTGCAATTAGATTTTTTTCCCAAATCGTTCCCCACAGCCTACCTGTGATGCACTTAAATTGTCACTATGATTTTTTATTTATTTATTTTTTTTTCATTACAAACATGCCTTTTCCAATGCAAATGATGCGCTGGATTCAAATCAGTGCTGTTTTCCTGGTGCAATTATTAGCCCATTACTGTCCACAATTACGCATTCATGCTTTGTTTCTTTTGTCTCACTTATACACACAATTTATACATTTGCAACTAATTTCCTACATGCAAATTGCGGTCAGCATGTTTGCGTCATATGCAAATAAACATCTCTTCTGTATCTCAGTGTGAAACTTCACAGAGCATCAGATGCACAGAACAATAAGGATTTATGCGAAAGAGGGAATACTTGGTTCTTTTTCAGCCCACACAGCGCTTTGCTAGAGGAACAACCCGCGGTTTACAGTCAGTATTAAACCGTAGCCGCTTACATAGGTGAGAGAGCGGAAGACTGATGTTTTCTAATTCTAATTTGTCTGCTCCCACCATAAAACACAACACAATACCTCCAGAAGCCAAAAGCCGCACCGTAGGCGTCATCTCTCCTTCTCCATTTCCTTTCCATTTTTATTTCCCTCCAGAATGCTTAATCGAAGTATTACATTTGTGCTTCCCTCACTCTCCGGTCTATTATTGTGCTATAATCACATATCTCACATAAACCCGCCCTGAAATGGCCAGTAAACACAACAAACTGGGGTTTTGTTTAAATTAATGATTCTTGATCAGAATAATCTGCAATATGGAGCATTTAGTCAAGAGAATGCCAGCATGTCACCTGCACCATACATAACGATCCCTTTTTATCCCTCCATTCCCTCCTGGCCATCGTGATAGCATCTGCTGCAATGCATGATCAATATGTTTGGTTTATAAAGGGCCCGGCACTGACAGCGACTGCGCCCATAATATATGTGCAGCTCGGAGGGGCGTCTGATCCTGTACAGCTGTGAGTGGATGAGGAGTGGATGGAGTGGACCTATAGCGAGACGCTCGGTGTCAGCTATCACTTAGCCACTTAATCAGGCCCACCTTCCCCTCATCCAGAAAGGTATGGATTGGTCGAGAGGAAGAAAAACGGCGGCTGGGTTGCAGCAGCTTCACTCGCTCTGCCTTAAAGGGGTCATATGATGCTTTTTTTAAAGATCATTATTTTGTGTATTTGGTGTAACAGAATATGTTGACATGCTTTAATGTTAAAAAAACACATTATTTTTAAAATACTGTACATTATTGTAGGTCCTATATGCCCCGCCTCTCTCAAACGCTTCGTTTTCTACAAAGCCCCCTCCTTTGACAAGCGCAGTCTGCTCTGATTGGCCAGCTGACACAGTGCA
>NW_015643167.1:148770-153665 GCF_001515625.1 Sinocyclocheilus rhinocerous | reverse complement strand
GGCGTGTTAGAATGAGCCGTTTTAGGGGGGCGTGGCAGAGTCTTAACTTTGATAAAGAATATCTCTTTGGTTTTGAGACTTTAGTCTTTGCAACTTCAGGGATCTTATCTATGCACAATCAGCTTGTAACGCTCCAAAGAGAAAGGAAAACTTGAAATCGCATCATATGACCCCTTTAAGGAAGCTCGCCAGTGACAGATTGGTGACATTTAAAGATGTGCTCGCTGGAAACAGAGAGCTTCCCTTCCTGTGATGGGACATTTGGGTATTACTGTGTGCGGGAATGTTAGTGAACACAGTACTGTAGTCTGAAAGAAGGAATTTTACATGGGGAAATTACTAGCATGACGTAGGGCCCTATGAATTCCACGATGCGGAAAACGCAGATGGAATCGTGGAATCCAGTCATAAATACGGAATTTACAGTTTAACGTGGAATGTCATGGAATTTGTCAAAGGTTGGATGAATTATTTAAAAGTACGTCATTACACTTCAATCAAATCGCGATATGGACTAGTATCTGTAAATATTTAGTCACAAAAAAGCATTTAAAATATGAATCGTTCATGTTCTGTGTGTCTCGGTGTGGATGAATGGCACAGATGCGCGGTTTTGTTTGCTACTCGTAACGAAGCGCACGTGAGGCTCGCGGTGATTTCAGCGTCTGCCATCTCAATATATGAGTACATAAATGCATGAACAACGTCTACAGAACTGCTCTGCTAGTCATTTCCTGAGCATTTTACCATTTCATTTGAGTAAAACCATATCCAAGTGTGCACAGCAACACGTCAAAGTAAAAGTTGGGTTTAACTTGAAGACATTGTGGCAGAAATATGTTACTATAATTCAGTAGGATAGTAATACTGCTACTACTGCTGTTGAAAAATTTATATAACTTTATTTTTTTTTAAGGAATAACCACACAATATTTCTTCCATGTTTTAATTTGACTAGAAAATCCAATTTATTGGCCAAAAAATAAAATTTGTTTCATTTTCATGTTTTATGCCTTCATTTGATAACCATTAAAAGTAGTCCAGAAAAAAACTAAAACAGAGAAAAATGGAATCCAGAAAAATTAAAATGGAAAAAAACGGAACTTGGACAAAATGCCATGTACTTCTTAATCGTGCGATTGGATGAAATAATAAATGAATGAATCATCCAAAACATTAGTTCTAGGTAGTCACAGGTGCCAATGAATGAATGAATGAATCCTCCAAAACATTTGTTTTAGGTAAGTCAAAGGTGCCAATGAATGAATGAATGGATGAATGAATGAATGAATGAATGAATGAATCCTCCAAAACATTTGTTGGGTGCTAAGAAAATAAATGATATTGATGTCGTCAGAGTTACTTCATAAAGAAATGGGGTTAAACCGGGGCTATTAAAAATTCTGACGGGGCTATAGCCCCCCCCCAAGCCCCGGTGTAGCGCCGTCACTGCTAGTTGTAGGTAGAGTCACAGGTGCCAATGAATGAATGAATGAATTAATTAATTAAAAAAAGAAAGAAAGAAAGAAAGAAAGAAACTAAGAAAGGTTTTCTCTTTTCTGAAAATTTCTAAAAGTTTGCTACATTTGAAATCAAATCAAATCAACTATTTTTACATGAACACACATTTCACAAAACTGTGTGGTGCACTTGTACACTTTATAAATTGAATAAATAATGCACAGCTAAAAATATAAGCCAATTTCATGAGTGAATGAGCCTCCATAAAAGAATAAAAATAAAATCAAATAAAGTATTATTTTAATTTATTTGCTAAATATATTTTACTTCCAAAACGTTTAGTTATCAGAACACACTGTAAAAATATGCATCAATTTTACGATTATATTAACCCCAATAAAATAAAATAATAAAATATTTTGTATTTATTTTTATAATTTAATGTTATTAGAATATACAACTAAAAATACTCATCAGTTCCATGATGTGTGTGTGTGTACCAAATTGTCCCCACAAGGATAATAATAACAGTACATTTTTTTTTAGGTCCCCATGAGGAAACAAGCTTATAAATCATACAGAATGAAGTTTTGAAAGTCTAAAAATGCAGAAAGATTCCTGTGTGGGGTATGTTTAGGTGTAGGGTTGGTGTATGGCGATAGAAAATACGCTTTGTACATTATAAAAACCATTACGCCTATGGGTTGTCCCCGTAAAACATGGACACACAACATGCGTGTGTGTGTCTGTGCATGTATTTGCTAAATATATATTTTACTTCCAAAACATTTTATTATCAGTATACACAGCTACGTTTGCACTTTTAAATAGGTGTCAGTGGAGCATCATCATTTAGTCACATCATCTATCAGCACGGAAAGTTAGCAAACATGGGTCATTTATATAAGTTACAAAATCAAAAAGTTGAATATATAGTTAGTCATTCAATCAGATGGCACACAAGTCAGAATCTACTTTCTGTGATCATGCATGTACATCCTTCAAATGCTGCTTACATCTATTATGCATCAGTACTGGAAGCTACACATCATATAATCTTCTCACTTGAAATGTTGTGTTCGTTCCCGACACCAGTGCCTACACGCATACTGTCTGGCACATCGTCACGACAAACGACATCATGCAAATGATCGGAATTTGACGGATAATCATAACAGACAAGAGCTTCAGGGGACCCATGACAGATGTCAGTGTTTGATTTTAAATGCCAGCCCTCTGAAAATAATTTTAAAATTGTAATAAATAATTGGCCAGCATCACGCAGAGCTTTCCGATGCCCAATCTAGACAACAACGTGTATCACCTCATCAGAGCTCATGTCCTTCCCATCATGCATTTGCGCACCGAGGAAATAGAGGTGCTCAGGCCTGTTGAAAGATGCATGAAATTGGCCATCAGTGTCCTCTGAAGAGATTTAAAAGGATTCAGGTGGGTGTGCTTATCTGTTTATGTGTGCATGTGTTGAGGAATAAGATTCATTTCAGCTCTCAAATGAATTTCTCTGAAAAGAATATCGAGAGGGAGACGCGGTCACATCAGGACACTGACGGGTCGCTGAGGTCAGATTACAGTGCTGAAGAACACTGAATGGTTAAGCAAGATAACACAAATCCTTGAGATGCACAATGATTGCTTATGTGACCTGCAGTGACATGTGACACAGACAAAAGAGATGTATTACTGCTGTTAGCTAAAGCACTAGTACTATTGCTTGCACACAGGAATATTTTTTTAAACCATATTATGATATGATATGAGATATGATGAGAGATATGATGAGAGATATGATACGATACAATACGACACGACACATTATGATATGATATATGATATATGAAATGATACGATATATAACACTGTAAGACTGTAATTAATTATACTAAGTATAGTAAGTTTTATAGTTTTTAAAAGACGTATCAAATGAAAAATGGTGTGTCTGATTGGTCCAGACGCTACATTAAATGTTTTATGTTTTTTTAAATAAAAAAAGACAACATTAGACAACTGTTAGTGACAAACTCGCACTTGATACTCACACAGAACAATTAAAAATGGCAGCAATCTCTGAGTAGTACCTTTTTTTAAATTGGAAGCTGGTTGCCAAAATTAGCAACCACTAGGACAAGTTGTCAGGACAGCTTTGATATGGCAGTCAGCAAGTTTGAAACATGCAAGCACCACTAATATTTTCTACAGAACATGCAAAATCTAGTTTGATACTGCTTTTGAAAACGTGCATGCATTTGTGGGTATTTTTCAGCTGAGAAATATAATGGATGCTGGCTGATTGTGAGAGTATTTACATTTTTTGTATCATGCAGGTGTAGAAAAAGCCATCCAGCTGGGTCTGGGCAATAATTGCCCGGTCTAGACGGAAAACACGTTCATTGTGCATTTCAAGTGTTTTAGCAGTTTGCAAGTGTGCAGGGTCCAGTTGTCTGGAAAAAGTCCAGCGAATGTAGTTATAGACAAAGCAAACCACGATCAAACGTCTAAATGATAAACGAAGCCGTCCTCTGACTAACTCAGCCTCGTTGGCACGAGGTTCTCGTGATCATCATGACAATATGCAGTCCGATTTGGCAGACACGAGCTGTTTAGCTCGGCCAGATGATGACAAATGGAATAGCATGACCTTGCGAGACAGTTATGGAGGATAACTGACTGGTGGAAAGAGTCCCACTCAAATGGAATTAGCCGTGATTGAAGTGCCATGGAAACAGATGTGCTAAGTTCAGTCATGCCTTATCAGCACATAACTCAATGTGTCAGACTAGCCGTGACGCGCGCTGCTGCAAGTGTGTTCACGTCTCTTGACTGATTATTTTCTCATTCTTTTCATGATCATCTAGTGTGACCCTTGCTTTATGTCGTGAGCCTCAGGGTTGTGCGTCGCTTAAAAACCAAACAAGATCTTTGGTTTAACCGTCAAAACTGTTTTTGTGGGAAAAATAGCAGCGTGACCTTCATGGAAATGATGGAGTGTATGGATAGAAAAGAAACCAAAACTTCTTTTGAATTACAGTCTCTTTAATACATCTGATGTTTCTCAAAGAGAAGAAGGAAAGAGTTTTGCATTGCCTCACGCTTCTCAGATTTTTCTGAAGAGATCTCAGAAATGTCACGGAAGGAGCTTAGATTTGTAAAAGACACCAAAGTCTGCAATCAAATGTTTGAGATCTAAATACAAACTCATACATTTCTCATCAAATTTGTCCTAGATCAAATTATCTCAGCTACACTCATTTCATAGCTCTATTTACTGTATGTCGACAGTTGAAAGTATTGAAGTGATCAATCTATGGTGTGTGTGTGTGTGTGTATAAACATAGGAGCATGATGAAAATGCTAATTTTAGATGAAAGTTTCAGATGGCACTTAGAGGCTTTTGCATTTGAACTCTTCTATATATA
>NW_015643167.1:121364-148760 GCF_001515625.1 Sinocyclocheilus rhinocerous | reverse complement strand
TTTTTTTTTAATTATTATATTTTAAATAAATAAATATAGCCAAATAAAGTAACTGTTGGCGACAAACTTGATAAATAAAACATAAATGAAAATATAATTGTATTTATCTTATTTATCTTTATTTTATTTTTATAATTTTTTTGTAGATAACTGTAGATAATATTGTTATATATTGATTGTTTATTTCATATTTTTGATATGTATACATCATATTTTTATTTATTCTAGAAACAAGTGATACAGTTATCGCCAAGAAACGTAATAAACTCACACAAAACATAACTAAGAACTCCTCAGTCTCCTGATCTCTCAACCTCTGAGCAATACAATTTTCATCTGAGATATAATCATAATGGATATTGTTGTTAATATGCTATTATGTTTGATAGCATTATATTCAGGCCTCATTAGAGCATGTAGTAAAGGTAAAAATTGGTTCCTTTACATCAAATGCTTCTTTCAAAATGTGATCCGAGGTCTAAAATGCCCCGTTTTTTTTTCCCCTAAATGAATTTGGATGGGGAGAGCGCAGACGTGATGCAGAAAGACATGGTGAGTTTGCTGTCCTGTGTGTGCGGCCCTCAGAAGCCCAACAGGCCTGGGAGGAGCCAACACTCTGCGAGCCGTCTGATGGAATAACACTTGATGGGAAGGGAAGCTATATCAAACATTTTCCTTGGAAATAGAAAAAAATAAAAAAAAGTTGATTATGTTTCCTCGTTTTAGGACGACATCATCTGTCTAAAACGTCGGTAGCACTTAAAGTCAGGCGTATAAGAGCTGGCGATGTATTATTTAGGACGCTCGGCGTTCACAGGGCTGGATGTGGCTGTATAAATTAGCCGAGGAAGGGAACGTCTTACAGGTGCTGTAGAAGAGCGAGCTCGAGCAACATGCCCACGCTCTGACACAGCACTGAGGCTGTTACCTGGGCAAATATATTTTCAGGATCATTTATTTTCCGCTTGCATTTTTATGATGGATTAAAGAAGCTTTATGCACATGATGTTGTATTTTTAATGCACATGAAAGGATGGCATTTAAATAGATTTCCTCTTTTGTAACTTGTTATCTAATACTATCGCATTTTAATACATATCTAAAACACTTGTTGGTGAGAAAAAAAACTAAAACAAAATATAATGTGTTACCTGGGCAAATATATTTTCAGGATCATTTATTTTCCGCTTGCATTTTTATGATGGATTAAAGAAGCTTTATGCACATGATGTTGTATTTTTAATGCACATGAAAGGATGGCATTTAAATAGATTTCCTCTTTTGTAACTTGTTATCTAATACTATCACATTTTAATACATATCTAAAACACTTGTTGGTGAGAAAAAAAAAACAAAAACAAAATATAATGGACCTATATCATTGATTCTTATTTTATTTTATATTTGGAAATCTTATACTATATATTTTGTTTTTTAATGTTTTTATTTTTTTTATGTTTTTGCAAGATAACAAATAAAAAAAAAAAATCATGATAATGTTATATTACAAATGTTTAATGTTATATATATATATAAAAAAAACGGGTGAGTTGACAACACTGACAGCTATATTTCTTTATTTTTATTTCTTTATATTATTTAATACAACAGTTATTTCTGGTCCTCAAATCTTATTGGCTGATAAGAGTGTTGATATTTGAGTCCAACAGAACTCCAACTAGGGCTGTCAAAAAAACTAATTGAATTTTGAATATTCGTCGAATTAAAAAAAAAAAAAATCTGCGTCAGCCGTCAGGCAGCCTTATCAGTGGCGCACGAAATGTGATGACAATGTAAGTGTCATTGTATTTTAATGCTTTTGTTATCCTATCCAGTTGAACCCACTGGATGCGGCGCTGCTACATTGTTCATTCAATATATAGCGGAAAACGAGAGCATCAGTGTGGCGAATATGTTGTTTCTGTACATTCACTCCCCCCACCTACAATCCCTGCCAGTACGAGACTCGAACCCGCAACCTTTGGGTTACGATTCCGAATCTCTAACCATTAGGCCACGACTTCCCCGAATATAATTCGAATTTTGATAATATTTAAGTGGAAAATTCTAATTTAGTTTTTCAGTCATTTTGACACCCCTAACTCCAACAGCCGTTTTACCGTTTGTATCACTCCGCTTGTCGAAGTTGCCATATTTCTCACAGCGAGTGTCATGGTGGATGCCCAAATTCACTATAATTTTAAAAATAATACTGTTTTGTGTCACAGAATGTAGTTTTAAGAGTTTTTTTATGCGAGAATGTACTTGTTTGGACTTAAAATATGCAGTTTGGTTAGGGTTAAAGATAGCGTCTATTTGAAAATTTGCTTTGACTTTTTCAGAGATGTGTACTCCATTTTATTGCTCAGAAGTTGCTCTTTAAGAGCTCAAGAGTTTATTAAAGTTGCAGTTTCAGAGCTTTGGAGACTTTCTGGATATTCCTTGGGAGAAATAAATATACACACAGTAAATCAGACAAAGGCACAATTGTTGACAGTAAAGCTATACAAGTTTAGATCATTTAGTCTGTGATAAGATTCATACAGAAATCTCTGACTTTGGATTGTGGACATATTGAGATATCTTCAGAAACAAATGAGGACATTCATGAGATCTCTGCGGTCTTCTTCACAGCAGAACAAGTAAAAAAGTGAAAACTCACCTGTCTTTGCCCTTTAAAAGTTCTAGCCAGTAACAGTCCTTCGTGATTTATGCTTATGTTCTATCATTGTATTGTTTTTCGATACGAAGGCTTATAAATGCATCTCTCTCTGATCTCTGATTGAGCCGACGGCAGCTTTTGGTTGGCATCTGTATGGGCACAGTTTTGGGCACATTTTGTACCATGGGCAGGTGTGAAACATGTTTTCTGTGGGCTGCAGCATGTCATGGAGGTGTTGCTGTATTCATTCTGACTGACAGCCTATTCAGAACACAGAGCCGACATTGACTAATAACAGCCTTTCCCTCGAAAATGACAAATTTTGTTTAGCTGTTTCTACCATTTGTTTTTAATTAGGATATTGCATAATGAAAATATCAACAAAATACAGTCATTAAACCCTTTACGCAAAATAAAATATAATAAAATATTATTTTATATTTTATTATATTTTATTTTATTAATAATATTTGTGCTCTCAATGTGCTCCACATTTATTATCCCCATGTCAAAAAAAAAAAAAAACAGTTCTGTATTCCCTTTGGATTCATGCATTTACTGAGAAAATTAACATGACAATCATGTATGAATTCCTGCCAAATTATGCCAATTAGCATAAAGTCACAAGTCTTGCAATGTCAAACATAATTGCACCTGATTTGAAAAAAAAAAAGTTTTGCAAATTAAATAAAACGTTGCTGTTTTAAATGAATTAAATTACTTTTAGTCTAGAGCAGCTATTGTTTTGTCACTACATGGTGTCTAAAGGGAAAGTTTACATAAAAATAAATGTACTGTCACTTTAATTTATAATATTGTTTATATTATACTTGCATACGTTTTGTCATCATTTACATTTTGTATGTAAAACATGTTTTGCATGTAAACAATTTTATGTTGCTGATTTTTTATCTTTAAATATTATCTTATACTTTTCCCCTTTGGATAAGAAAGAAAGAAAGAAATGTTTGGATACCAAAAATATTACTTTTTTTCCCTTTGGATACTAACTAACTAACTAACTAACTAGCTAACAAAATAAATAAAATCTCACAATAATAAATAAATAAATAAATAAATATTAAATAAAGTCAAATAAAGCAAAAAAAAATAAATAATAAATACAAAAATATGCACACACACACACTATATAATTTGCATCCAAAAAGAAAAAAAGGCTACAAAATATCTAATATTTTTAAATAAACATCAAACAACATTTTTGCATCCAGAAGGGGAAAAAGTTATAGCATACACAAAAAGTAAATTATGAGAACGACCTATTTAGTTGCTTTAATATTTAACATCAACGTTAAATACGCATTGCTTCTTCTAATGTATTCAGACAACACACATTAAATGACTCTGTGCATCTTGCTTTGATTCAACAGAGCGCTTCAATCAGACCAAACCTTCTGCTGACAAACGCAGTCAGCGAGCTGCTCGGCAGTCGGGTTTGTTTGCTGTGTGCAAATACGACGTGCAGGGTGCGAAGTACGGGGGAGCTAGGGGGAGCTCGGCTCCCCTTAATAAGACATGGGCTCCCCTGAAAACGGGATTTGTGAAATTTTGGGGGGTCTCAAAAAATATTGACAATGTGTTATTTTGACGTGCAATTTCAGTTTTGTGTAATGTGATCATCGTGGATTATTATGTGTAAAATTGCAAAAATATCATTCATTCATGCATGACGGCGATTTAAACCTAATTCACTTCAATAAAGATAACTATGCATGCTATTCTTGTCATGAGCATCAAGGTTTGGGGGCGCTGCGGTGCAAATTCCACTCATGTTTAGTACATGTTAACTCAAAGATTTGTAGAAAAAATATAAACGCTGGACTCTGTGGTCGATTCTGTGTTAAGGTAAGGCATGTTATTCGCAATTATGTGTTGTGGCTGGGTTGTTATAGGTCTGCGTGACTCTCGATGTCTTAGGCCTGATTGAACGGAGGAATTATGGCAAGCGCACGAACACAAACACACCGACAGAACCTCACGCCAAAAATCACTTACAATCCACACAATTGAACAATATTTCCACTAGCCCGCTCTAAATTCACTGTGCATTTTGTGAGTCTCTCTGCAATCTCCAAATTCTGGGAATGAAGGGTCGCCATGTCAGCGTTTCTCATAAAGAGATAAGTAGCCTATGGAGGCGAGCCGATGGGCTTGGACTATCTCGTGTCCTTCGGAGGCACGGGGCACATGGAGGGCATGAGCACTGCATCATACGAAACAGCTCAATTCATTACAGACTGATAGCTGACTGGATAGATAGCTGTCTGGTTCACGGAGTAGGGTGCGGACCCATTTAAAGAGCAAGTTAAGGCCACGCTGAGAGACGCTTACAGTGCCGCTGATAACAACAAGTCAGTCCAGACACTTCAACAACTACTGGAGAGATGAACCTGGTTTGGTTGACCGACTGTATTCAACTCATCCTGAAAGCAAGATTCAGATGGGATTTGTTTTTAAAATAATGTTTCTGGAGATAATTACCCTGTAATTAGTCTTTTCACTGGGACAAGCATTTGATAGTTTTGAAAAGTTTCAAAGAGAAGCTGTAAAACGAAAACAGTATGCTGCAATCACAGACAATATCCAGACATGTTAGCCACTGAATGCATGGATGGATGGATGAATGAATGAAATGTTGTTGAAACCATTTTGACTCAGAAATTGCACAAATTAATTACAAAGAAATGACAAGCTAAAATAAAATAATATAAAATAAAATAAACAAAATAAAACATAACAAAAGCACAGGATTCAAGCTTTAAATGAGAAAAGTAACATGTCAGTCATGTACAGTATTCGTTCCTAACAAATATTGCTGTTTTTATTTAATACAGTTTGTGTGAAACAATTTCCACACAGAACTGCTAGTAAATTGCACAATTACTTAGAAATATCAAGCAAAAGATACATAAAAATAAATAAACAAACAAAAAATAAATGTGTAGAAATATTTTCACTCAAATTAGCAAATTGCACAATTAATTACTAAAAATGTCAAGCAATGAATTGAACATTATTTTATTTTATTATTATTATTTTTATTTATTTTTGTAAATAGAAAGACTGAAAAAGTATTTTCTTCTAAAGCATACTCAAATAATCTTTGGAAGATATATATATATATATATATATATATATTTTTTTTTTTTTTTTTACAGGACAAAATATAATGTACTCTGTATTTTTTAAAGCACACACACACTAAATTTGGAAGATAATAAAATCCCAAAGAATTTTTGTGAAACAAAATGTAACTTCTTCAGAGTCCCATCCGAATAGGGTTTATGTGGTTCAATTATTCAGTTTATTTGCCTCTTTCTCACACAGCTTTTCATTGTTTCTCCATTGAAATTAATGGGAGTATTGCTCTTATAAATGACTGATGCAGCTCAGTGTCATAACATGTCGCTGTAGTGTTGTTTATTCACACACTGTGCAACTAAAGCACATTTCTGTGGCCGCTTTAATCTCACTTCAGAGACCTCCGTAAAGCCTTGTTCATCATTGAATGTAATCACGTATTTGAATGACGCAGAATATGGAAATAGCTCAAACAATAATACAGCTTGAGAAATACTGTTTGTGCCATATTAATAGATTATTTTTTTATTTGTGTGCACTGGACACACTTGATTTTAACACAATAGCATACTGTTGTGTGCATTGCATTAGGAAAGCATGTGATACAATGCTGTACAATAACAGTAACATTTACAACAAAAGCTTAGTTTTTCTGATTAAAAATATGAAGAAACCATTGTAAAAAAAATCCACAGCTGAAGATAACAAAAGCTTTACAAAAGCGTTGTAGCGTTGACTGTATTCGCCAAGATTGCATAGTTATTAACAGACAATAAATTACAGGTGCATCTCAATAAATTAGAATGTCGTGGAAAAGTTCATTTATTTCAGTAATTCAACTCAAATTGTGAAACTCGTGTATTAAATAAATTCAAATTCAATGACTGAAGTAGTTTAAGTCTTTGGTTCTTTTAATTGTGATGATTTTGGCTCACATTTAACAAAAACCCACCAACTCACTATCTCAACAAATTAGAATACTCCATAAGACCAATAAAAAAAGATGCACCTGTATATATATATATATATATATATATATATATATATGTATGTGTGTGTATGTATGTATGTACGTACGTATGTGTGTGTATATTTATATATTTATATGATTTATGATTTCATGGTGGGAAATTGCATCAGAAAATGCACAAACAATTGTAGTGTGCAGCTCTAAAAGCAAACACACCCGCTGACCTCTATGAAGGCTTTATTATTTATGTGTCCGGTGCAGAGCAATGGACTCCTCTGGTAGCACTTCATCCTAACATTTGTATCGCAGTCGATCCCAAAGGTGGACTGGACACAGAAGGTCAATACTTGACTGACATGGCTAAGGATAAATCCTGACAACTACCACACGTGTGGCGTGCAACTAATGAATTCAAGTGCACTGGCTAGACTCAGGTCTCGAGCGGATGCCGGCTCCTGCCAGGGAAATAAAAAATGAAGAAATGAAAGCAAAAGAAGAGGGCAAACAGGAGAAGAGGGTATCACAAGGGTGAACAACCCTGACTCCTTTGCAGGTACCTGGTCGATTCCCTCAGCGCTCGCTCTACCATGGGCGGCTCTGCCAACATACGCTGTTGCATGCTTCAAGGTCACGCAGAGGAATTATTCATTGCTTTCTTGTTTCTTTCCTATTGGGAAATGATGAATATATTTCAGTGCTTGTCTGATAGAGCACAGAGGCCTCTTTTAGCACTATTTGAATAGACTTGCACAGTACATTCCTCTACATAAAACACACCGCTGCTTTCAGCAGGCATTCACCTCATGTTCCTTCACTTGATGGTGACCCTGATTCTCTCTGCAGGTTTCTCTTGGGGAAAAAAGGGTAAATAGCAGAGTTAATTAAAAAAAATGGAAGGCCTACCTTTTATGAAGCCTTCACATCATTCATAAGGACACATGAGTGTGTAACAATGCATTCATGACACAATTTGGTTCGATACACAACACTGATCCCACATCACTTTAAACAAAGCCTTAATGGTATGTTTTTTGGTTGACACTTTATTTTACAGTGTCTTTGCTACATATGTTACATGCACTTATTAGTCAAGTCACCTTTATTTCTATAGTGCTTTATACAATACCGATTGTGTCAAAGCAGCTTTACAGTGAAAAACCAGAAAACAGTGATTCAGTGATGCAAACAAAATTCACGTTTACTGTAAAGCAACTCTAAAAAGACAATAGTAAAATGCATTTACAATACTACAGTAATAATAACAGTCAGTTATGTATAATTGCACGCAACTAACCCTAAACCAAACCCAAACCCTATTAACCCTATAATAAGTGCATGTTGTCAATTAATATTACTTAGTTTTTAAATGTATAATCACACTGTAACAAGGAAACCTTAAAATAGTGGGTTACACTTTCTTTGAAGGTGTCCTTGTTTCAGTGTAATTATACATTTAAATACTGAGTAATATTAATTATTTACATGATATGATTAGTTTTAGGATTAGGGTTTGGCTTGAGGTTACTTGCATGTAATTAAGCATAATTTATTGCTATTTTAATAGTAAGTACATGTAACGAGTAACGTGTAACGAGGACACCTTAAAATAAATTGTTACCAAATAGTGTGACCATTATTATTATTATTGTCTAAGACATTTGATAAACTGTTAACAAAAAGTATTATTCATTAACCAGAATATAAATATTCACAATTTTGCTTAAATAAAAATACAGAACTACAGCATGTTTTACACTCTGTCCCTGACTACGTAGAATTAAAATGTTCCACATATTGCATTTTATTAAATAATACATACTAATAATAAATAAACATGGAAGCTCAAATGTCTGAGCTTCCGGTTGACCATTTTTGATGCACTCTTTGTACAGTATGTGCATTGACCATTGTTCATATGTGAATAAAAGACACTACTGTCTTTATATATTTCAAATCATGTGGCTTGACTTGTGATTTTTTTCCCTTTCTATTTTATCATCCACAAAAAGCAATTCACATGTCTAGCCACATGACTTGAGATTTGAGTTTCCATAACAGAAATATGTAAAGAATTATAATACTAAATTTTTCTTAAAAATAAAGGTTATTTTTTGCAATCCATGGAACCATGCTTTCCATTCCACAACATGTTCTTTATAGTGAAAAAAAAAAACAGTCCCATTTGGAACTTCTATTTTTTAAGAATGTGCAATATTCTGATATCTAGATATTTCTTGATACAATACAAGTCTAGGGGATTTTTTGTTTGCTCCATCAAATGATAATCGCAAGTCAAGCCACATGGTTATCATTCATGTCCATAAGGCTAATGTGTAAAGATTAATAATGCTAATAATTACCAAATACCAATAGCAATGCTGACCTTAGCAAACACAACTATAGCCTAGCAAAAGAATAAAGCAAAATAATACAAATATAAGATCTATATTTTCTTATTAAAACACATTCCCATGACTAATCAATCAAAAATGCTAAAAGGACAGTTTCATAATAATTTCTTGCATAAAATGTTGAAAAATGGTCTAAAACTGACCACCTGTCTTGTCTGCTGATTGAAAATCCACAAGAAACATAGTGACACACTTAGACTGCATTCGAAAGGCTCACATAGAAAAGACAAAGCGTGTTTGTGCATGACAGCTGATTGTTGATGACAGCATGTCGAGCTTAAGTAGGATGATTTACCAAATTGATTAAATAAAATCATAATAAAACCTCTCATAACGTAGTCAGACAATCTCACCCTCCTTGAAGTCAGCACAGATTCATATTAGCACGTTTGAGTAGAACAAGATGAACGAGATGTCATTTCATCTGCCTGTTACTTCATAACTTGCTCTCACCTCTGATAATGGGACTTAATTGCACAGTCAAGATGATGTGCGGATAAAATACAATTGTTAAGATGATGCGTGATGGTATGAGATATGGGTGTTGGCCTGCACCTGCTATAGCCACGACTGTAGCTCCAGTGGAGAGAGAGAGACATTACAGACAAACGCTGCAGGCGTCTCAGTGTAGATGCTTTCTAATGCACATAATCAGTTCAGTAATTATGCATAAGTGCAGACAGGGACAATAAATAACACCCTCATCAAAGTGAGGAAAAACAGAGTGTACTGGGAACTTTAAGAGGACACTGCATTTATCTTCACATTATCCTTAAATAAATAAATACATTTTGAAAAAAAAATAAAAAATTGTTCTTGAAAATAAAGTAAAATAAAATGAACTCTTTGATGCACATCACTGGTCTAAAGTGACCCGACTGAGTTTATTTGTTTCTATATCTTTGCAATAAATTAATTTCATCATTCAGAATTCCAGGAATTCCTAAATTAATTTGTTTTTGATCATCACAAATTCTCATTTTAATTTTTTATTTCTTTTTGAATAAAAATCATTTTTGTGTCACTACCCTTCTAATGCACAACATGGGTCTAAAATGACCCGTATTCATGTCCTATGTTATTTCAGTTATGTATGAGTGTTTCTTTGCTGAATCTCTGAAATAAATGTTGTTTTAATCATTTATTAATCCAGAGTCTTTAAATATGTTGTTTTTGACTTCCACAAATCATTTTGTTAATTTTTCCTTCCTTACTTTATAAACAAACACATTTTTTTTGGTATTTCTACATCAGTTTTACACACATGGGTCTAAAATGACCTATATTAATTTCCTATGTTATTTCAATCATGCCTGAGTGATTCTTTGCTGAATCTTTGAAATAAATACATTTTATCATTTATTATTCCAGGTATTCATCTTATGTTGCTTAAATATCTTGTTTGATTTTTATTTTTCATTTCTTCACTTTATAAAAACACAGTTTTTGTATTTCTACATCAATTTTACACAAATGGGTCAAAAATGACCCATATAGAAACCTTTGATATTTGTTAATTTTTTGTAAGTAGGAACATATTTATTGCAGAAAACTTTTCACCTGCCCCACATTTCACAACTCAACATGGCTGCTTTTGTATGATTGATATAATTTATTACCATATAAAATATTTGATATACTGTGGAAGATAACTGGACATAATATTTGAATGTTAGGCTAAGGTTACCTAATTAACTAATGTTAGCTAGGTCAACAAAATAAAAGTCAAAATAATATGTTATTACGTTATATACAAGTATATTTCATTGCTGTCAGGCAGAAACCTCGTATCTCCACATTTCATCATTTTTTTTTTTTTTTGTCATAAATCAGTGCTATTGGTCACCCTTTCTGTCAGTGTTCCTGAAAAGTAATGGTTTTGGACATGCAAGGTTTCTGTCTGACAGCGACAATATATAATCAGTATATACATGATCAACTGCTTGTTGTGCACTCTTTATCTAGAGTGTTAGTATGATACAATACAAGTCTAGGGGATTTTTTGTTTGCTCCATCAAATGATAATCGCAAGTCAAGCCACATGGTTATCATTCATGTCCATAAGGCTAATGTGTAAAGATTAATAATGCTAATAATTACCAAATACCAATAGCAATGCTGACCTTAGCAAACACAACTATAGCCTAGCAAAAGAATAAAGCAAAATAATACAAATATAAGATCTATATTTTCTTATTAAAACACATTCCCATGACTAATCAATCAAAAATGCTAAAAGGACAGTTTCATAATAATTTCTTGCATAAAATGCTGAAAAATGGTCTAAAACTGACCACCTGTCTTGTCTGCTGATTGAAAATCCACAAGAAACATAGTGACACACTTAGACTGCATTCGAAAGGCTCACATAGAAAAGACAAAGCGTGTTTGTGCATGACAGCTGATTGTTGATGACAGCATGTCGAGCTTAAGTAGGATGATTTACCAAATTGATTAAATAAAATCATAATAAAACCTCTCATAACGTAGTCAGACAATCTCACCCTCCTTGAAGTCAGCACAGATTCATATTAGCACGTTTGAGTAGAACAAGATGAACGAGATGTCATTTCATCTGCCTGTTACTTCATAACTTGCTCTCACCTCTGATAATGGGACTTAATTGCACAGTCAAGATGATGTGCGGATAAAATACAATTGTTAAGATGATGCGTGATGGTATGAGATATGGGTGTTGGCCTGCACCTGCTATAGCCACGACTGTAGCTCCAGTGGAGAGAGAGAGACATTACAGACAAACGCTGCAGGCGTCTCAGTGTAGATGCTTTCTAATGCACATAATCAGTTCAGTAATTATGCATAAGTGCAGACAGGGACAATAAAAAACACCCTCATCAAAGTGAGGAAAAACAGAGTGTACTGGGAACTTTAAGAGGACACTGCATTTATCTTCACATTATCCTTAAATAAATAAATACATTTTGAAAAAAAAATAAAAAATTGTTCTTGAAAATAAAGTAAAATAAAATGAACTCTTTGATGCACATCACTGGTCTAAAGTGACCCGACTGAGTTTATTTGTTTCTATATCTTTGCAATAAATTAATTTCATCATTCAGAATTCCAGGAATTCCTAAATTAATTTGTTTTTGATCATCACAAATTCTCATTTTAATTTTTTATTTCTTTTTGAATAAAAATCATTTTTGTGTCACTACCCTTCTAATGCACAACATGGGTCTAAAATGACCCGTATTCATGTCCTATGTTATTTCAGTTATGTATGAGTGTTTCTTTGCTGAATCTCTGAAATAAATGTTGTTTTAATCATTTATTAATCCAGAGTCTTTAAATATGTTGTTTTTGACTTCCACAAATCATTTTGTTAATTTTTCCTTCCTTACTTTATAAACAAACACATTTTTTTTGGTATTTCTACATCAGTTTTACACACATGGGTCTAAAATGACCTATATTAATTTCCTATGTTATTTCAATCATGCCTGAGTGATTCTTTGCTGAATCTTTGAAATAAATACATTTTATCATTTATTATTCCAGGTATTCATCTTATGTTGCTTAAATATCTTGTTTGATTTTTATTTTTCATTTCTTCACTTTATAAAAACACAGTTTTTGTATTTCTACATCAATTTTACACAAATGGGTCAAAAATGACCCATATAGAAACCTTTGATATTTGTTAATTTTTTGTAAGTAGGAACATATTTATTGCAGAAAACTTTTCACCTGCCCCACATTTCACAACTCAACATGGCTGCTTTTGTATGATTGATATAATTTATTACCATATAAAATATTTGATATACTGTGGAAGATAACTGGACATAATATTTGAATGTTAGGCTAAGGTTACCTAATTAACTAATGTTAGCTAGGTCAACAAAATAAAAGTCAAAATAATATGTTATTACGTTATATACAAGTATATTTCATTGCTGTCAGGCAGAAACCTCGTATCTCCACATTTCATCATTTTTTTTTTTTTTTGTCATAAATCAGTGCTATTGGTCACCCTTTCTGTCAGTGTTCCTGAAAAGTAATGGTTTTGGACATACAAGGTTTCTGTCTGACAGCGACAATATATAATCAGTATATACATGATCAACTGCTTGTTGTGCACTCTTTATCTAGAGTGTTAGTATGGCTGATCCCAGACATTCTAGATTAACGGCTGAAATGTTTGTAGTGATGCCGCATGATGAGGAAGATCATGCAATTCTTAGTCCTGATTCAGAGTCTGAAATATCTGATGCTGATGACCTAGAATATGTGCCACAGTGTCAATCTGGAGTTGTGGGTGTAAATCCAGCTCTCCTAGATGAAGAAGACTCATGTGATGACATTGAAGACCTGTCTGATGAGTCCTCTGAAGAGGAACCTCAGACCCAGTCCCATAGATCGAGTAAACATGGTTTGCACCTACTCATGTAAGCGGAGAACAGGGAGGTAGCCTATGGTGCTATGATGCATGTGCTGGATGTTGCCACCCTCAATGCCTACACCAGGGGCGGCCAATGTTGGTCCTGGAGAGCCACAGTCCTGCAGAGTTCAGCTCCAACCCTAATCAAACACACCTGAACAAACTAATCCAGGTCTAAGGGTTACTGGAAAGCTACAGGCAGGTGAGTTTTCATCAAGGTTGAAGCAAAACTCTGCAGGATTGTGGTTCTCCAGGACCGACGTTGACCATCCCTGGCCAACACCCTGTTGACCCATGACCCATGTTGTGCATTAAAAGGGGTTTTCATAGCTTGTGAATCAAAGGGTTAAAATAAGTAACCTTGACAGTGCAATTAGCTAATTTCACTTTAAAACATTTTCTTTTTCTTTTAAGATTAAGCAAACAAGGTATATTCATTTGTAGTGCTGTGTTCAAAATATCGATACGACGATGTATCGTCACAGAGATTTGACGATACGAGTATCGATACAGCTGGCCCTGTATCAATATTCTGGCACGTGTGCAGCAGTGGACCGCGCTTAATTTGTTTAAAATTTTACAACGTTTAAAATTGAGTAGAAAAGTGCGAGGTTACTTGCGGACGCGTCGAGTATAAATCAGCCTTGAGCGTGTGTGCGTTAGATACAGTAAAGACAGCGCATTAGTTTAGAACTCTTCTAATTTTTTTTTTTTTTTATTATAGAGAATTTGTGCAATGATAACCTACCAGCAATGTAAATTATTTGTTTTATATATATTAGAATGAGTACATTACAATAAACCTTTATTAAAACAAGTACATTATTATTTATGGGCTTAAAAACAAGATGCAAACATGTAAACATGAAACATATGCCATTACCTATATTGTACTGTGGTACAGTTATGGAGGCCCTTCATAATGCAGAGGTCTGGCCTGCTCTGCCAATAGTTAGAACTGGCACTATAGTAAGCAGTGTTTAATAAACAGCTGTTTTTCTAAATTCTGCTGAGGTGAAATTCAGTGCAGTCATGTATCGTGATACGTATCGTATCGTGGCCTATGTATCGTGATACGTATTGTATCGTGACTTTGCTGGTGATACACAGTCCTATTCATTTGCATACATTACAGCAGCCTCGTTCAAGATCTTTGTAGCAATCCAATCACACATGGTGCCTGTGAAATGAAATGCCCTGAAGGAAGTCGCTCTCTATCCCGGCCTGTAGTTCAGCTTCAACCCTTTCATTTTCACTTGTCAGTGTGATTCACTGATTATAACGTCTGATACTGTTGCTGATCACAAATAATTTATTTTAAGTCAAGGAACACTGACTTTCTGGAGATATCGTTGAGGTACCGTCTCAAAATCTCAAAGTTACCTTTTTGATAAAATGGCATACAGATTAAAGTCTTTTTCCACTCTTACACTATTAATAAAGTCATTAAACTTAATGATTTCTTTACAGGAATGTTCCAGGTAATGCTCTTTCAATATTATGACATAATATTCTAGCACCATAAAAATCCTTTTCATTTTTAATAATTTAAAAGCAGATTATTATTATTATTATTATTATTACTACTACTACTACTACTGTATTACAGTAATATAATATAGTAGTATAGTAAATAATTTAGGAATTCTATATTGATAAATTTACTATAACTAAAATGAAAAAAGTAAACATTGGTAAGTTTACTTATTTATTTACTTAAGTAAATACAAATTAAAATTATAATAATTAAAAAAAAACGGTTTCTGCTTTATATATATATATATATATATATATATATATATATATATATATATATATATATATATATATATATATATATATATATATATATATATATATATATATATATATATATATATATATATGGGCCATTCTAAATATTTGGTGCAAACTGCTGTCATCATCATTTATTGGGTACTTTCAATCGGAAGGTGGATGTCCCAAACCCTAACCCCTAAATTTCAACTTAATAAATGATATTGAAATAATTTTTGTATTTTTTCCCATTGTTGTTTTTAAAAGTATATTTTTTATTATTTTAAAAAGTGAAGTTCAAAAAAATATGTATTTTATATTTTCTTTGTAAATTATGAAACTTTATGTAAAAAAAAAATGTGTCCCGCATTTTTCATGTCACTACCGAAAAAGTGTGTTTTAGTCCATTGGCCGAGACTGATTTTAAAGGTGGGGTAAGCGATTTTCCAAAAACGCTTTAGAAAACTGATTCGGGCTGGCTAGCAAAACAAACTTGTAGCCAATCAGCAGTAAGGCGAACACCTTTTTTTCTGCAATTAAGCTACCTTTTTTGAGAGTTATTCCATAACATTTAGTTTTTATATGTATTCCACTGTTCAAAACTGTGCTAGCTAACCATGTGCTGATTAGCATGTTTGAGCTAGGTTCAAAAGTATCTAAATTCATCACTACCGAAACATTTGGTGGAGTTTCGGTAGTGACATCTCTGTTTGTTTTGTTTTTTGGGGTGTTATCCCATAGAATTATCGCTACCGAAACATTCACTACAGAAATATGTCATCATTGTTTCGGTAGTGACAAAAATGAACACATAATCCTCATATTTGGGGGAACTAAACAAAATTTTTGTACAGTTATGCATTTAGATATTTATTTTTTTGTATTTTAGTATGTTTTAGTAGTGTTTTAGTATGCGAGTTAAAATCCTGTAATGTGATGTGGTTGCTACCAAAGCATAACTGTCACTACCGAAAATGTGCTGTCACTACCGAAACATGGGATGTTTGGTCAAAAAATAAAGTATACTGAATTATCAACTAATGTGTTATGATAGTTTTTTGGTTCAATGTATATTCAAACTAATGAATCCTTAAAGGGTTAGTTCACCCAAAAATTTAAATTAGCCTGTTTTACTCACCCTCAAAGCATCCTAGGTGTATATGACTTTCTTCTTTCAGATGAATCATATCGGAGTTGTATTAAAAATTAGGTACCGATACTGCGCACTGATACTGATACTTAAGCCCGATACTGCGCTCCTGTACTCGTACTAGTAAAAATGCCCCGATACCAAAAGCCGATACCAAACAGCGTGTGAATAGAGCTGTGTCCAGAAAAAAGAAACACTGAAAACAGAACAACAGAGAGTAGAATGGAGTTATTAGAGATTAAGGATGTCTATGAAGTATGATAAGCAGAGCGCGCTGAGTGGATTGAGCGCGCGGCTGCACAGATGCGCGAGCTTGTCGAGTGAATATCTCACAGACATCACTGGAAGGTTTGTAGTTCGGTCGGATGAGAGAGATTCCGAGAGCGCGCACTTCTGTTGCATGATCTTGATTGCTGTTCGCTCCATTACCGCATGCATTTGGATTAAAACTAAATTGTAAATATATAAAACAAACAAAAATTATAGGGGCATTCACTATAAACAGCATTTATTTTAAATGTCACACATACACAACTTTATTTAAAGCAGCAGTGAAACTAGCAGACTGAGTAAAATGTGCTAGGCTGTAAGTGTCTCTCTCATTCTGCACCAATACAAATGTGTGCGCGCTGTGTATGTTTAGCTTGCTTTAAGGCTAAAGTATACTTCGGTTTTTACTCATACGCGAGGGGTCCATGTACACTGCGCGTGACGCAAATTACATCACCAAAATAGTACCCGTGCACTCGTATAATGTATAATGAGTGGTTCCCTGCATTAGTTTAGTAAAACGTTTTGTGATTACAGTATTGAGCTCTAATGCACCATTAAAATGAACGGGGAAAGTAACAAAAGCTTATACAATACATTTTAACATGTATAATTAAGTGTGGAAATAACTGAAGGCAATATCTGTTTTCTAAATGAAGCCAACTAACATGATTATTACTATTATTTTGTTTCTGTTCAAAATTACAAATGCTGTGAAAATACAGGTATCGGTATCGGCAAGTACCAAAAATGAAAGTATCGGACTCCAGATTGACTCGGACTCTGTAAAAAGTGGTATCGGTGCATCCCTATTAAAAATTGTCCTGGTTCTTCTAAGCTCTATCATTGCAGTCAGCGGGTGTTTCTGTTCAACTGTCCACAAGTCGTCAAATAAAGTGCGCGCATCCATAATAAAACGTGCCTCACACGGTTCTGGGTGTGAATAAAGGTGTAATAAACGTAAAAAAAAATATATATATATTTTGAAATAAAATATTTCAAACGTAATAAACACTTTTCTCTCACTTCCGGTATCTGTCATACGTCTGTAAAAAGTGGTATCGGTGCATCCCTATTAAAAATTGTCCTGGTTCTTCTAAGCTCTATCATTGCAGTCAGCGGGTGTTTCTGTTCAACTGTCCACAAGTCGTCAAATAAAGTGCGCGCATCCATAATAAAACGTGCCTCACACGGCTCTGGGTGTGAATAAAGGTGTAATAAACGTAAAAAAATATATATATATATTTTGAAATAAAATATTTCAAACGTAATAAACACTTTTCTCTCACTTCCGGTATCTGTCATACGCGGAAGGCGTTCCAGCGGATGACGTAGGACGTCGGCGTTGCGTGATTAGTGACAAATTACTTCGAAATCAGTTTGATAATTTTTGTCAAAATATTCAAAATACAACAAATCTCATAAATTACACTTGAAATATTGAGAATTAAGAATTTAATTATTATTGATTTACCTCTGAAAAAAAAAAAGTTAATAAAATAGCAAAAAATATATTTACAATCAAGATGTAAGCAAAATCTTAATAGGTCAATATAACCCTTCTAATGAAATTATCATTACTGTGTTTCGGTAGTGACACATTTGGGGAGAGGACAAATATTCCAAAACTTTCTAAAAATACAATACGAGAATGAACTGCACAATTACTAGAAATGTGTACCTTGGATATTATACAATTTGCATACATACACATTTTTTTGGAAAAATATTTTTTTTTCCAAGACCTTTCCAACTCTGACTTTGGAACAATTCTGTAGAATGGCCCATATATTAAAGAAAGACTCAAATAATAACAAAAAAAAATGCATGTATTATGAAATATGACATAAATGTACTTTACATAACACTTTTTTTTTTGGTGGTGGTGGTGGCGATCGACATTATGCCACAAATCCTGTTAACAGAGCTTAATTTTTTATTAAAGCCAGAACATTAATTTAGTTTATTTTAGCCAATAAAGATCCCAGTAAACAAAGAAAGAATAAACACGATCTTGGAATCAAGCTCAGGTTATTAATTCCAGCAGCTCCTGTCCTGAAGCGGACACTGGTGAGAGAGTAATTTCACCCTTTACTTCCATGTGGGTTAATCTCATAGGCAATCGATGCCATCAGTCACCGAGGAGAAAGATTCGCATCGCTCAGGAAAAACAGGTTAGAAGACACACATGTGCACGGACACACACACGGAGTGGCCTATTGATCCCCAGCTTTTCTCTTTCCTACAGCTCCAGAGCATTTGGCTGTTGATGTGCTGATGGCCTCACATGTCGACCGCTGCAGCCCAGCCCAGGAATCCTCTGGGATTCTGACAGCTGTTACGTCTTATGTAAAAATGGAGGCTAAATGGATGATAATCTTGTGTTTCCCTAGTAAAGGAAGGGGAGAATCACTGAAGCATGGCCTTTTAGTGATGACAGCAGAGTGGACTGAGTTTGCAGATCTGTTACAGCTCAGTCTCACAACACAAACTCTGCTCTAGCGATATTTCATCTCTCACATCTCTCAGCAGCCAATTCATATGATTTTGTAAAGGTTTGGTTTTCCTAAGATGTTGGCAAATGATGAAGGATTGTATTTTGGTCATAATTAAGATTAGGATTTAGGATTGCATTTTGGTCATAATTAAGATACATTAAAGCAATGTTCCAGAAACAACTGAAAAAACTGAAAAACAAATTCAGTGTGTTTATTGCATTACACAAATAATCATTACGTAACTGCAACTTTGAGAAAAGTTACATTTTATAATTGCAAATGTTTCAATTCTATACAGTCAATTCTTCTTCTTCTTCTTCTTCTTCTTCTTCTTCTTCTTCTTCTTCTTCTTCTTCTTCTTCTTCTTCTTCTTCTTCTTCTTCTTCTTCTTCTTCTTCTTCTTCTTCTTCTTCTTCTTCTTCTTCTTCTTCTTCTTCTTCTTCTTCTTCTTCTTCTTCTTCTTCTTCTTCTTCTTCTTCTTCTTCTTCTTCTTCTTCTTCTTCTTCTTCTTCTTCTTCTTCTTCTTCTTCTTCTTCTTCTTCTTCTTCTTCTTCTTCTTCTTCTTCTTCTTCTTCTTCTTCTTCTTCTTCTTCTTCTTCTTCTTCTTCTTCTTCTTCTTCTTCTTCTTCTTCTTCTTCTTCTTCTTCTTCTTCTTCTTCTTCTTCTTCTTCTTCTTCTTCTTCTTCTTCTTCTTCTTCTTCTTCTTCTTCTTCTTCTTCTTCTTCTTCTTCTTCTTCTTCTTCTTCTTCTTCTTCTTCTTCTTCTTCTTCTTCTTCTTCTTCTTCTTCTTCTTCTTCTTCTTCTTCTTCTTCTTCTTCTTCTTCTTCTTCTTCTTCTTCTTCTTCTTCTTCTTCTTCTTCTTCTTCTTCTTCTTCTTCTTCTTCTTCTTCTTCTTCTTCTTCTTCTTCTTCTTCTTCTTCTTCTTCTTCTTCTTCTTCTTCTTCTTCTTCTTCTTCTTCTTCTTCTTCTTCTTCTTCTTCTTCTTCTTCTTCTTCTTCTTCTTCTTCTTCTTCTTCTTCTTCTTCTTCTTCTTCTTCTTCTTCTTCTTCTTCTTCTTCTTCTTCTTCTTCTTCTTCTTCTTCTTCTTCTTCTTCTTCTTCTTCTTCTTCTTCTTCTTCTTCTTCTTCTTCTTCTTCTTCTTCTTCTTCTTCTTCTTCTTCTTCTTCTTCTTCTTCTTCTTCTTCTTCTTCTTCTTCTTCTTCTTCTTCTTCTTCTTCTTCTTCTTCTTCTTCTTCTTCTTCTTCTTCTTCTTCTTCTTCTTCTTCTTCTTCTTCTTCTTCTTCTTCTTCTTCTTCTTCTTCTTCTTCTTCTTCTTCTTCTTCTTCTTCTTCTTCTTCTTCTTCTTCTTCTTCTTCTTCTTCTTCTTCTTCTTCTTCTTCTTCTTCTTCTTCTTCTTCTTCTTCTTCTTCTTCTTCTTCTTCTTCTTCTTCTTCTTCTTCTTCTTCTTCTTCTTCTTCTTCTTCTTCTTCTTCTTCTTCTTCTTCTTCTTCTTGTCAATTCTGTCAATTCTTCTTCTTTTTCTTCTTCTTCTTCTTCTTCTTCGTCTTCTTCTTCTTCTTCTTCTTCTTCTTCTTCTTCTTCTTATTATTATTATTATTATTATTACCATAAAACAACACCACTTCCAACAGCAATGTCTATTTTACATAGTGTTAATGTAATATAATAATATACTGTATGTGTGTGTGTGAAAATACATTTGTTTATAAATATTATATGGTGTTATTAAATCTGTCATAAGCAACCTTATTGCAACATTTTGACTACAACAATGCATTACTATTAATTAATAGGAATGTATAGCAGCTGTAAAAGCTAAATTTACAGACAAATTAACATTATTATTTTATTTTATTTTTGTCTAATACTTACATGAAAACATAAAATAAATTTCTCAACGATTCAACCAAATAATGCACTGATCATTTTAAGCAAACATTTAACTACATTTAGTGCTTAAAACAAGAAAACAATTTGCCAATTTACCAACCTAATTCAGACTATATTTCCTTAAAAACAAATCTCGTTATGTTACACAGTTTTGGCTTCTCAAGTGGTTTTCCTCATCTTGAAGATAACCAAGGCTTTATGAAATCAGCCTAATTGAAATTAAATCAACCACAGAGGGACATTTTGGTGGTTCATGGGAAAACTTCATTAGAGTAACATTACTTACATGAGACTCTGTAGCTTCAATCGAACTGAAATGGAACATCAAAAGTAACCAATTTGCAACACTCTACACTGGAAGCAACTCACAATTGACTCCGATAGACTCACGTGTTGTTGAACTAAAATTGAACAAAAAAAAATGCAATACTCTAATATACATAATAATTACACTAAACTTGTTTTATTGATCTAATCATTACATACTAAAAATTAAATGTGCTGTATATACATGTTTTAAAAAATGTTACAGAAACCACATCTAAACTGAAAAAAATAAAAAATGCAGTGTGTATATTGCATTACAAAAATGATCATTACAAAACTGGAACTTTGAGAAAACTTGCATTTTATAATTGCAAATATGTTTTAATTCTATGCAACCAAAAATCATTTCAATTGAAATCAAAGATGTAAGTAAATGTAATGCTTTAAACAAGAAAATGATTTGCCAGTTGGCAAAGAAAATAATAAAATGCCATCTTGAAGCCTCTGCTATGATACTATAATATTTTAAATAATTTATTTTATTAATTATGAATACATATCTGATTAAATATTTTAATAAATATTTGTATATATTTTAAGCCTGAATTCTGAAGTAAATGCATTTGTTTTAGAAATGTTTTCATTCATTCATTCATTCATTCATTCATACTACTTTTTTTAAGAAACAAGACAGTGAAAAGCCACACTGATTAAGAAAACTATTTTTATTTGTTTAATGTTTTTAAAATAACATAGCAAAGTAAGATAAAACACCATCACATTATTATGAACCTATTGGTATGTATCTCTCCATAACAATTCTTCACAGCTTATCATCATTCCTTATACATATAATTATGCAGGAGTTGTGTGTGTATGGAAAAACGTATGATAAAAAAATACTCCACACCCCTTCGCATCTGTGACACAAGGACATGCTTTACAGGATCCGTCATGACATGTGCCACGCTCATGACTCTGACACATGCACAGGGATTCACACACACACACACACACACAGAGAAAGAGAGATGAGCCGATCCGAGTGAGCAACCTCCATTCCTGTCAAAATGGTATCGGCCATAACAAGCATGCGATCTGTTGTTTACCTACCACCAGTCCATTTGTCATTCAACTCCGCAAGCAAAAACAGTTTGTAAACAAACGCTCATAAACAAATCTCCTGCCTCGGAGGACGTTCACCACCTTTGGTGGGACAAACGTATTTATCATAAAGCTATTGCATTCGGCAAAGAGTTGTGCCTATGACTGACTTGCATCAAATGTGCTCTGGTCACTTAACAAAATAAATGCACTAATGTAGGAATAATTGATGTTGGTTATCAATGTTCAATTGATTATTGAATATTAATGCACTCTGCGTCTCTTTGTGGCTATACACTGGCAGCACTGGTGAGCATTTATTTTCAGTAATTCAATGTTGCAGAGTCAACTCCACTTATATTATATTTACCACATGTACGTGTGTTTATCCCAAGATATTTTCAGGCTTTTATCCACTACTTCCTTACCATTAAGCATTTTGCTTACAAACAGCACAAACTAACATTGCTAGTTCAGAATACTATCTCTCTCTCTCTCTCTCTCTCTAATGTTGATATCAATAAGAAATGTTTACTGAGCAAATCAGCATATTATAATAATTTCTGAAGGAGGAAAACTGGAGTAATGATGCTGAAATAAGCACCCTGCATTCCTGTCAAAATGGTATCGGCCATAACAAGCATGCAATCTGTTGTTTACCTACCACCAGTCCATTTGTCATTCAGACAACTCCGCAAAAAAACAGTTAGTAAACAAACGCTCGTAAACAAATCTCCTGCCTCGGAGGACGTTCACCACCTTTGGTGGGACAAACATATTTTTCATCAAGCTATTGCGTTCGTCGAACAGTTGTGCACACGACTGACTTGCATCAGATGTGCTCTGGCCACTTAATAAAACAAAAGCACTGATGTAGGTTAGGAATAATTGTCGATGGTTATGAATATTAAATGGATTCCTGAATATTAATGGATTAATAAATAATTCAACATTTCAGAGTCAACCGCTCCATTTATACTATATTTACCACATGTGCATGTGTTAATGATCCCAAGACATTTTTAGGCTTTTATCCACTACGTCTTTACCATTCAGCATCTTTATTACACACAGACCATTAAATTGTGTCTATTTAAATAAATTAATACTTCTGTTCAGCAAGAATGCATTGAATTGATCAAAAGTGACATTTTTAATGCAACAAAGCATATTTACAACATTCTAAATATCACTTTTGATCAATTTAATGCATTCTAATATTATTGTTTTTTGTGGAAAAACAGCATTTATTTGTAGTAAAAATTTCTAATACAAATGAATGATGTTCTTCCACAAAAATGTTATTCAGTACACCGTACATTTTTTTTTTTTTTTACTCTATTTTTAATCAAATAAATGCAGCCTTTGTGAGCATAAGAGACTTGAAACCCGTTACTGACGTTGCATTTCTGGCACTAAATTTAAGGTTCATGCATTAAAAACTGAGTTACTTAAATATACTGCATATTCTCTGATACAGTTCTTTTAGGGATATTTTTAGGATATTCCACAATCTACACACATTACTAGCAGCACCGAAGAATACTGAACCACTATTTAACCACTTGAACACCAGACGAGTGTGATAATGTGATAAACACATTAGGGAGTGTGTTTAGAGTAGGCACTTGACTGAGAACCAGTATCTTGATAGAACATTTGCAGCGGCGAGGCTTGAAGGTGGGGCACAATTGGCTAATCCTTAACAATTTGTTGGAAGTCAGAAAAGTTGTTTACAAATTAGCATGAACAAAGATAGATTTGCTTGGAAAGCTACCAGACGTCAGAGGTTCAACTCAGCAGAAAATGAAGGCGCCTCGTCAGCAGGACACGTCTTCATTCTTCAATTCGGTGGTCGCATCTGGACTGGCAGAATGCAGAATCAACATTACAAAGCTTTCTCTTGATTTCAAAAACATGGTTATACATGGTTAAAGGGGAAGTGCAAAATGTGTGGGAGGTGTTCTTGGCTCTACCCTTACGTATAAATCATAACTTAATTTAAAAATATAATAGTAATATAAGTATATATTATAATATAATCTAAGTAAAATAAGTAATACAAATACAAAATATAAAATATATTTAAAACAATTAAACATACATAATTATTGAATTCACAGTGGATAATTTACATGATCAAACATCTTATGTATTATGATACATATTTAAACATTTTGCAATAAACATTTGTATTTTACAAATGTTTTACATATTGCATTTTACACTAAACTGACCAATGGCAAGGGAGATTTCTTTTTTGACTGTTTGGTTGAAGTGGCTAATCTGGCCATAAAAGGACATAAGAGAAACACCGTTAACTGGACAAAAGGTTAGTATATTATTTCTGTTTTATGCAAAACTGTGATATTTTAAGATGTTTTCACTTAATTGTTAACAGAGAAACACCACTGTTAAGAACATCTTTTGTATTTTATTTTCAAGTTCGTGGTCATGTCGTCTGCATTGGAGGAGTATTGGCAGGCAGAATCATCATACAGCCAGCTGTCCATTTTACAGAAATGCAGGATTAGGTAACACAAAAAATACATTTTGTTTTACTTTGCATTTACATTTATGCATTTGCAAGATGCTTTTATCCAAAGCAAGTTACATTGTATTTAAAGTACACATTTTATTAAGTTAACTTATTCATTCCCGGGGAGTCTAACAGGGGTGGAGCTAGGGGTGGGCTAAGGGGGCTGAAGCCCCAAATGTTTTTATTAGTGTCTTATGCACATCAAGATTGAGTTTATGCACATTCAAATTATTTATATTAAACCAGCACTTAAACAGCAAAATGCAGCTGCTTCAGGTATCTTTAACTTACTGTAGCCTATAAATTCATAATACCAATCTCACTATCTGTCAAAATTAGATTATTGTTACTGTATAGCATCAAATATAGATTTTTAAGTAGGCCTATTATATGTACAGACTTTCTTGGACACACACGCATTTAGAGCGATTATATGAACAGATTGGTTAGCATTTAGCCAATAAACAAGAAGTTAATATTAAGAATAGCTAATATTAAAATAATAAGTGATTTAAATTGTGAAGAAAATATTGTCTTTTTGCTCTATTTCGCAAAAACGGTTCTAAACAAAGCCATGTTGTGCATCTCTTCACACAGCAGTGTTTCATTACAGAATTAATTTACCTTTTTTGAACGCCTTGCATCAGTGATTCACTGACCCATTCATAAAACATAAAAACAGTTTCTTACTTTGTTCCTGAATGAATCAGCAGTTTTCAATGAATCGATTGAATAAATGACTCAATGACTTTAAATATTATTAATTAAAACATTAATTTAATATTATTTATGCAATTTGTAAGTGCAGATTATAATTAATTATACTTGTCTCTTTAAAAAATTAAGCCACTTAGCCAATGTAACTTTTCAGCATAGCCTATTTTATTTGAAGTGTATCCCGTGTATTCTGATACATGCATTAATGTTTCTGGGCTAAGCCCCGGATATCCACTCACTGTAGAACTGCCCCTGGAATCAAACCCATTTTTCATAATAATGGTAAAAATAATGGTTTAAAGTGCAGTACTACAATTGGATTGTTTTTACAGGTAAAAAATTATTAAAAAAAATGAAAATAGACTCTACAGTACTGATACTGTAAATGAAAATACGGTAATAATACTGTAAATAAAAGACATTATTGTATCGTAAATGCAATTACCATAATAATACTGTAAACATTTTTACAGTAATTTACTGGCATCCAGCTGCCAGTAAGTTACTGTAAAATTTACAGCAACCTATTTACAGTGTATAATCAATTATTTATCCTTAACTTCACTTTGTACGGTACTGTCTGATTTGATTATACAATTTGCAATATTTAATGTGATGAATAGTTCATTTAGTTCATTTTGATGAATAGTTCAAAATGTTTAGTATGCAGTCATTTGTGTATTTTTATGTTATTTTATCTTTTTTTTTTGCTAAGCATACAGTGCAAGGTTATTATTAACTAAAACTAAAATTAATACTTAAAACAATAAAAAAAAACACTTAACAGCAATTAAACTTAATTTGTATTTCTATTTTTCTTCTTGTTAAATAGAAAGAAATAGTAGAATAACTAATATTAAAAACTAATAAAAAACATAAAACAAAAATGTATCAAAAATTTAAATAAACATAAATATTAATTAAAATCATAGTATAAAAAAGGGGGGAGATAACAATGCCATTTAAAAAGTGGGCTGCATTTTCTTAACGACCAAGGATATCTGGAGTTTTATATCCTCCTAAACTCATGCTATAATTTACATAGTGAACAATCAGCTTTACTTGCATGCAAATACAGTTACAAGGCAGATAACGAGTTAATACAGATTAAAGGAGTGATCTCGCGCATACAAAAACGTTTAATTACTTGTGCGGTTGGATGAATTGACTATCATATTGGTAATGGAAGCTCAGTAAGGGGTCCTGAAGCTGAGAAGCCTTGCTCATCTATGATTTTCCTGCTCAAAAGTCATGAATCAGACTGCAATCAGTCATTTCACAGTCAGTGAGACCGCTTAAATTGCCAAACACATCCCACATATTACAGAATACATTACAGAGAGAAAGTGAATTCGCACAGATGCACTGATAAAAAAAAATAATAATAATAATAAAATAAATAATAATACTAATAATAATAATAATAATAAACATTTTTAAAAAACTATAGTTTGTAGAAGCCCTTTTTAAGGACATTTAAAGGCAGGGTATGTGATTTTTCAAAAACACTTTAGAAAACTGTTTCGGGCCGAATAGCAAAACAAACTTGTAGCCAATCAGCAATAAGGGGCGTGTCTACTCGTCTCGTGATGTGGAGGAGAGAGCTTTCAGTGCATGGGACGGACATTAGCTGAG